>NW_017973908.1:0-4641 GCF_001876935.1 Asparagus officinalis
TAAAAATCTGTAATTACCTTTGGTCTGAGGAGGATGAAAACAAAAATTTATTCTTTTTTTCTTTTTTTTTCTTTTTTTTCTTTTTTTTCTCTTTTTTTCTTTTTTTTTTCTTTTTTTCTTCTTCTTTTTTTTTTCTTTTTCCCTTTTTTTTTTTTGAAAACTGAACAAGAAACTCTCACATGAGAGAAGAATAAATTCTTTTTATTATTCTGAAATAAACAAAATAAACAATGTAGAATGAAATATTCAACATGAAGAGTTCCTGTTCTACATTGAATCCTACCTTATTGAACATGATATAATCAACAATGTGCTGAAATTCTAAGCATTCCGGGGTGTTCAATGATTTTTGTGGCAATGGAAGGTAGGTATTATTGGTGTCATGCATATTGGACTTAGATTCTTGATTTGTGAATGTTTGTTCTCTAACAACCAATTTTTCTTTAACACTTTTCTCAACCCTAAGATTCATGGTTGATGTGTAAAAATTTGGTTGTTGTTTATTTTCCAAAAATCTTAGTTCATCAAGAAAGAGTTTTTCAAAATTCAGTTCAAAGCAACAATTGTCCATCTTAGTTCATCAAGAAAGAGTTTTTCAAAATTCAGTTCAAAGCAGCAATTGTCCAACACAGTTTCTTTATTTTGACAAACCCGATCTGCTTCTCCTAATATTTTTAGCTCCTCACCGAAAATTTCCTCAAAACTTAGATCTGACTCTTCTTCTTCTTCCCCCGGTCTTTCCTGAATTGAATTATCAGGGGAAGAATGAATTAGGACAAGAATTTGGCTTAAAGGTGTTCTTTCCTGATTATCGACCTGTTTTCCTGACTGTAGTGTATTCATTTGAGTGTCATTAGGATTGACCACGGGTTGACTCAGAATTTCTCCTTCCTCTACTTCACTTATGGCACTAGCTAGTTGATCAATATGGGTTTCTAATCTAGCTAGGGCTTGAGTGTTAGAGTTAAGTATGAGTTCGGTTGATTGCATAAAGGAGTTCATCGTGTAGGATGTTTGAGTTAACATATCCGTGGCTAGTGTGGAGGCCTTAATAATGATTTCAAAACCTTTTTCCAAAAAATTGAGACGTTCATCATGATCTGTATCAAGAGGAGTGTGAGTTACAACTTGATGATGAGGAGACTGATTTTGATGTGACAGATTGGGTTGTTGAAATTGTGGATGAGAATTGAAAGGAACTGTGTTTTCCCTAGGAAAATGTTGGGTCAAAGAGGGAGTGAAGTTTTGAGTTTCGGAGTGGTTTCCCTGATTCCATGCAATGTTTGTGTAACTTGCCCAACCTGGGTTGTAGGTTGGAAAAAATGGATCATTTACCGAATACTGATATGGACTCTCTACAAACTCCCGGACTTCATTGGAAATTTCAATCCTATTGGGATAACATAAATTTTGAAAAACTTGTGGATTAGCCATTTGTTCAAAATGAATTTGTTGATGTGTATTGTCCCTAATCCACGTTTTGCATGCACCAAAAACAATTACTTTTTATATAATTTTTTTTTGTTTTGGAAAAATAAAAGTTAGTTTTTTTTGAAGAAAAAGGAAAAACAAATAAAAAACAATCACTTTTCCATTTGTTCAAAATGAATTTGTTGATGTGTATTGTCCCTAATCCACATTTTGCATGCACCAAAAACAATTTCTTTTTATATAAATTTTTTTTTTGGAAAAATAAAAGTTAGTTTTTTTTTTTGAAGAAAAAGGAAAATCCTAATTAAAACAAATCAAAATCAATCACTTTTCAATCACTCTAACTCTAGGGTTAAGCCTAACTCAACTAGACTAGCTCCTAACCAAAAATTCCTAAAGTGAAAAGATAAAAGTTTTACCCGGGTAGTTAGCCAGGTAAGGATAGTACTAGAGGGTGATCAAAGATCAATTAAGTACCTCTTTCCTTGCGGAGCGCTTTACGCAACCCCTAAACCTTGCCTTAGACACCAACTAATCTGAGAAAACTTAAACCGGTTCACTTAAGGATTTCTTGTTCCTTATTGAGCTCGAATCCTTAGGGGCCAACGTCTAATGAGTTTTATTAGGCTTGGGTGGTGTAGTGAGGAATTAGTGATTTTTGGGCTAAGGAAAGGGTGATGAAATCCCTCACCTTATCTTGATTATGGGGTTTTGCCCTTAAAAATATTTTTAAGTGTGTGCCAAATCAAGATGCTCAAATCACTTGGTGAATTCCTACTAACTATATGAAATGCAACCCTATGAATTAAAAGCAACTAAAAAGGATGGAAAAGAAAAATCTTTTTTTTTAATTAGGGTTAACAATCAAACAAATGAGAAGGGGGGATTTGTTTGAATTTATTATCTTGTTAGTAAATGTCAAAGTGGAGGGTAAATTTTATTATGGTCAACAAAAATAAAATCCTTTTTTTTAAAATCCTAATTGTCTCTAATTGTGAAGCTAGCTAAAGAGGGTGGAATTGAAAACTAGAAAGAAGACTTACCCGAAAGCAATGCTCCAAATTCTTGATCTTCAATCCAAGATTTTCAAGCTCCAAGCGGTTCCTTCACAAGAAAAATACACAAGTTAAAGAATCAAGTTAATAAAATCCTATTTTAGCACCTTCCCCGGCAACGGCGCCAAAAACTTGATGCGGCATAATTATGTACCAAAATTGCAAGTGCACAATTTATCAAGTTATAGTATAAAAAGATATCGATCCCACGAAGAAGGTGATTTTAAGAGATTATTAAACTTGGTTCTTATATTTTGTGCGTGACAATTAGGAATAAAGAATAAGTGTGAATATGATGAGTGATTGTTGTGAATATTTGCAAAAGATAATAAATTGAATTTTAGAGGAGAGAAGGAAGAATTAAAGAATAAATGAAATCACAAGGCAAGAAATATGAATTAATAAAATCAAGAAATAAAACCAAAAATGAAAAGAAAATTTAAGAAAGTTAAGATGAAGGATTCAAAAGAGGTAAGAAATCTAGAATATAATCCACTAACCAATTTCAATTACAAAATATAAACTATTCTCTTTTTATCATATTTCAACTTAGATTTATTAAGCATAGATTATCAAACCATTTAAGGAAAGTGTAACCTATCAAATTATCATCTAAGTCAAAATTACTATTCATGATAAGAACAACAACATGATAATAATCCTAGAATTCATAAGCATAACCTATCAAACCATTTAAGATAAGCATAGATTATCAAATTCTTCTTCTACCGATTAGTTCTCTAGTTGATTATCCTAAACATGAACATTTTAAGTACAAGAGAATAATTCATACAATATAAAGGAAATTAGACTAGTTTCATATAATTCTAAACTTCCTACAAGAATTAAATTCACATCTTTAAGAAATAAAAACAAGAAAAAGAACTAATTACAAAAATAAAAAGAAAAGAAAAATCTAAACTATGAACAAGAAATAAATCTAATTACAAAGAAAATAAAAATCTAAACTACAAAATAAATTGCAGAAATTAAATGCAAGAAAAATAAATCTACTCTACAAATTAAAGTGCAAAAAGAAATAAAAAAGACAAGAAAATAAATCTACACTACAAGCATGAATTTAAATCTAACTAATAAGCAATAATAAAGAAATTACTAAAAAGAAATAAAAGAGAAAAGAAATGCAAACCTTCAAATTGCTCTTCATCTCCATCCTCATCATTCAACAAGAGGAGAAAGAACAAATTTAAAGAGGAAAAAATTATTTTTATTAATTGCAACTAAAGTTACAATTTTTGGAAGGCCTTCTCAATTAAGAGTAGCCCTCCTCTCCAAAAGGAGTTTACAAAATTTTCACACCTCTAACCCCTCACTCTCTACCCCTATTTATAGTAATCTTCAATGAATATGAGCCATTGGATTTGTCTTGAGCCCCAAGCAACAATCTCCACCTTTGATTTATTTGATTTTCAAAAGAAAATCAAAATCCAATTCTTGAGCCCATTTAAAATCCAGCTGCAACCGAATTATTTGAGCAAGTCCGGTCCATCATCCTTTGATTTTCCCATTTGATTTTTTAAAAACCGAACATGAAGAGTTGCAGCAACCTTTGAACTGGCCCAATATATGTGCATTTGATTTTTAAAAGTTGCAGCAATGATTCAACTCCAACTCTTCAACAATTCGGTCCATGAAGCTTTGGCCCATGAAGTTGTTTGATTTTGAAACTTAAATCCCAACTCTTAAGTCGGCCCACTTGAATTTTCCACTTGATTTTTGAAGGCCCATGTGGAAATCCAACTCCAGCAGGAAGCAATCAAGTCCGGTCTATTTTGCATCTAAGTCCGGTTCATTCCATTTTTTTGCATCCAAGTCCAATTCATAGCTTCATGGGCTTTGCTCTTTGGGCTTCCAACTCTTCAATCATTTTCCTCTTTGACTTTTGCTTCATGGACTTCTAAAATGCTACAAAAAATAGAGAAGAGAGATTTTGAGGGGTTTTTACATTTAATAATATTTATTTATATTTCCATTCAATTATGTGGAAACTAAGCTAACAACAATTATTAATGGTATATTTATTCATGTAAAATAGATAATGAGGGTATAAAATTGTAATAAAAATGTGATTATCAGAGTATTATTGAGTTATCCTTAAGAATATTTTTAGAAAAAATACTCTCCAGAAACTTCT
>NW_017973908.1:8906-9557 GCF_001876935.1 Asparagus officinalis
ACTCTTTTTTTCTTGGTGATTTTTTTTCTACTTTAACGGGCTTTCTAAGTGACCATTTAATGAGTTTTGGGCCAATGGATCCCAACCCAATTGGGCTTAGGTCATTAAGTATGGAAATACTCCTTGGGCTTAATTACTCGGTCAGCTTAGGCTTTATAAGATAGAATCACCTTGAATTCAAGAGTTTTTTTTTTCGTTTTTGGTGCCCATTTTTCGCACTCTTCTTTTTCTTTTTTTTTTCTTTTTTTTTTGTATATATATTTTGAAAATATGTAAATCAAGACACTTTGAAAAAATTATTTTCAACTCTAAGTTAAGCATGCAAAAATTTCATTATTTTAAATAAAAGTCCAAGTTAAGGCTTAAGTAAAGTATACTACTTTGAAAATCATTTCTTAAGAAATTTATTTAGAGTTATCATAAAAGATGAACTTAAGTAAATAACCAACTAGGGATTAGAAAATTTCAAATTTATCAAATAAATCAATTATTACATAACTCTATCAATTTGGCAAGTGATGATATTTTTATAATTTTTTTTAAGAAAAAGGGGGAAAATGTAACTAAAAATGTAAAATAAAGGGAAAAAATAACTAATTCCCACCCCCACACCTAAATTTTGCATTGTCCTCAATGCAAACTCTATGATGC
>NW_017973909.1:0-9558 GCF_001876935.1 Asparagus officinalis
GACGGTGAACGATGATCCTCACAAGCAGCGCCAGAAGGGACTTGTGCCACACACAGCCCCTAATGGTGAAATTCTTTGGGTTCATCCAGACTTGGTCGGAGATGAACAATGGACTGGAACCTCTTCCAAGAAAAAGTCAAAAGGGAAAGGTAAGTCTTGTTACGGAGCTTCTGCTATTCCAGGAAAAGATGACGAAGAAATTCCCGCCTTCCCGCTTTCTGAAGATGAACAGGAGGCCTTTGCAACTCGAAGCGGGAATGAGTATCACTACAAGTACCCAGATGCTTCCGAGCAATTAGGTACCAAAACCCCTCCTTCCAAGACATTGGCAGAACTGGGAATAGCAGCAATTCCCCCAACGCCTGTAGCTACGGAGAAAGTCCAGCAGGAGGAGAAGGGGAAAGGGCCTTTACGCCAGGAGGCCCAAAACCCGAGGAAGTCTCGATTCAATCATCCGATTGGGAGAGACAAACCGGGAAATGCGAGCTCTCCACCCCATTTCGACATCATGGCGCAGTTAGCCAATATCCCGGCTAGGATAACCCTATACGAGCTGTTGCGTCTTTCAAAGGATACAAGGAAAGCATTACAAGAGGCCTTGAGCGATTCTGAAGCTTTTCTAACTCGAATCAAGCCATCTCCTGAAGAACCAGAACCGTCAGCTCAGCACTGCAATCTCGCGGCGCATCATTTTCCATGCATCTCTTTCACCAAGGAAGACATGCAGACGAAGAACTCAAAGCATGATCGGCCCTTGTACTTCACCGGGCACATTGGCTCCAGCACAGTCAACCGGATCCAAGTTGATCCGGGTTCTGCTGTTAGCATCATGCCATTCCGACTGATGCATCATCTCGGAATCCCGACTAGCAAATTAGCCTCCACCGGCACTACGATTTACGGATTCAACACCAGCGGGTCTAGACCCTTGGGGAAAATTCGAATCAAATGCCAGATTGGGGATTTAAAATCAGAAGTTACTTGCTATGTAATTGATGCAGAAACGTCCTATAACTTACTGTTGGGTCGACCTTGGATCCACGGTAACCTTATAGTTCCGTCAACTCTGCATCAATGCCTCAAGTACGTGGACTCAAATAATGAAGTCAAGACGGTGGTCACGGATAAGCAACCGTTTAAGGGATTGGAGAATTATTTCACCGATTCCCTTTTATACGGCGCTGAATCCGATACTGAATCACCGGCCCAAGGAACGGACAGCGGAGATGAAGCTGACACCGAAACTGGGTTTGATTATGATGGTGGTTTTGTACTTAATGACATTGTACCCATTGTAATCAATCTTGACGATGATAAATCATCGGAAAATAGTTGTAATTGGCAACTTGCCGAAGAACTATCAATAAACGATGATTTAGAGTACTCGATGTGTCTTGATAATGTCACTAAAAAGCTTTATGATAACCCTGATTTGTACATGCCTCTTCAATCATTTTACATGACGAAAAAGCAGGTACAAGATCCATGCGGAGCGACGCTTGTCATCCCCGCGGGAAAATGGAGTGGAAAAGAAGTCGTCTACGGCAAAGGAAAAGAAGCTCCGATACCCGATCACTTCTTAAAAGAAGAAGAAGATGAAGATAAACCTGCCCCTCATCTATTCAGATATGACGCAAAAGCGCGCGATATGATGGAAAAGTATGGGTATGACTTCACACTCGGAGAAGGTCTTTTCTTTGGTCGAGGTCCACGAGTTCCACCTCGAATGGCCTATGTACCGAAGGGAAAACCCGATGATTATTATCGCTATAAAAGAGGTCTCGGCTACGTCTCCTCATCCGACGACGAATGTTGCTGGCAAATCATCGATCAGATTGCTAACAAGGCTAGAAAAGGATACTCTTCCGACTCTTCGGCTGGGGGTTCCGACACTAGCCTTGGCGAGACGTTCAAAAGATTGATGTCAAACATGGTCACTGTCGATCCTACCGCAATAGAGGAAGACAACCAGATGCCGACATGGGAAGATCCTTGGGTTCACCACCTAAACATGCAGTATGGTGATAGGTTCGAGCAAAGAGAGCCTCCTACCGAAGATCAAGTACTCCAGGTGAATATGGGAACTGAGGAAAATCCTAAACCGATATTCATTAGCGATAGTCTTCTACCCGATGAGAAAGAAGAGTTAATCTCTCTTATCAAGGAGTGTTAATCTCTCTTATCAGGGAGTACATCGACGTGTTCGCCTGGAATTATGAAGACATGCTAGGGCTCGATCCGAACGTAGCGGTGCATCGTCTTAATATCAAGACAGATGTCAAACCTGTCAAACAACAACAAAGGCGGTTTCGTCCGCAAATGATGGAGGCGATCGAATCCGAGGTCAAGAAGCTTATTGACTCGGGCTTCGTTCGAGAGGAGCAACATCCAGAATGGCTAGCCAATATTGTCCCAGTCCTTAAGAAGAACGGGAAAGTCAGGATTTGTATCGACTTTCGGGATCTCAACACTGCTTGCCCAAAAGATGATTTTCCCCTCCCCATCACGGATGTCATCATCGACAATACGTGTGGGTTCGAGAGGATGTCTTTCATGGATGGTTTCTCTGGTTATAACCAGATAAAGATGCATCCGGATGATGAAAAGCACACCGCATTCAGAACGCCCCTCGGTGTCTTCTGTTACACAGTTATGCCCTTCGGCTTAAAGAACGCAGGTGCTACATATCAACGAGCTATGTCAAAGATCTTTCAGGATCATCTCCGAAAGACTGTTGAATGCTACGTAGATGATCTGGTCGTGAAAAGTCGTGATAAAAAGGATCACATCAAAGACTTAAAGACCATGTTCGACTTAATGCGAGCCCATCAGTTGAAGATGAATCCTACCAAGTCTTTCCTCGGAATGTCGAGTGGAAAATTCCTGGGATTCGTCGTCACCACCAAAGGTATCCACATCGATCCTGATAAGGTAAAGGCGATCAATGAATTACAACCTCCGAGAAACCTCAGGGAGCTCAGAGGATTGCAGGGGCGATTGGCTTATATCCGTCGGTTCATTTCGAACCTCTCAGGAAAATGCCAACCATTCTCCAAGCTCGCAAAGAAGGGCGTATCATTTGTATGGGATGAAGCTTGTCAGAAAGCATTCGAGAGCATTAAAGAATATCTCTCAAAACCTCCCGTACTCGTTGCACCGAAATCGGGCAAACCGTTCTTGATTTATGTCAAGGCGACGAGCCATTCATTAAGTGCATTGCTTGCACAAGATGACGATAACGGTCACGAGCAGGCAGTGTATTACTTGAGCCGAACCATGGTGGGCGCCGAGTCTCGATATCCTATGATTGAGAGGGAATGCCTCGCCTTGGTGTTCGCCATTCAGAAGATGCGGCATTATTTGGTCGGGCAGACCATTTACGTCATCTCTAAAGTTAATCCGGTTCGAGTATTCATGACTCAACCCGCTTCCATGAGCTGGCGATTAGCAAAATGGGCCTTACTCCTGTCCCAATACGACTTGCATTTCAAGCAACAGAAGTCGGTCAAAGGACAGGCCATATGCGATCTCCTTGCAGATAATCCAACGACGGATACCGCCGAAATATATGACGGCTTACCAGATGAAACCCATGAAGTCAACGCAACTTCTCACCAACAAATATGGCGCTTATACTTCGATGGCGCTTCACGAGCAACTAATGTTGCAAGTGCTCCTGGAAGTTCTAAAATCTCCTCCGGAGTTGGAGTAGTCTTAGTTTCCCCAGGAAAACATGTGATGCCTCGCGCCTACTCGCTAACCGAGCCATGCTCAAATAATGTAGCAGAGTATAACGCACTGATCATAGGACTCAACTTCGCTAAGGAGCTGGGGGTTGAGTATCTCGAAGCCTTCGGCGATTCTCAACTAATAGTCAAGCAAGTCCAAGGAGAATATGAAGTCCGAAGTCAGGATTTAATTCCATACCATAAGATGGCAGTGGAGATAGCGGAATCATTTGAAGGATTCTTCATCGAACATATTCCACGGCTACAGAATACCTATGCAGATGCGTTGGCCGCATTGGCCGTGTCACTAGCGCAGCCTCCCGAAACAGAGCAGTTTGTTACGGTAAGAACTCACCAACTCCTAGTGCCGCTTTACAGTGAAGATGCCGAGGAAGAAGAAGTTCAAGAGGTACACGCTACTCAAATCGAGTTCGAACCACGAGATTGGCGTTTCCCCATCATCGACTACGTCCTGCATGGAATCTTGCCAGAAGATGTGAAGGAAAGAGAGTCAATCCGGCGAAGAGCACCCAGATTCTACTACAATACAGAGAATCGAACGCTATACCGCAGGGGGTACGATGGGTTGCTATTGCGTTGCCTATCAACCAAAGAAGCTGAAGAGGTCCTTAGGGAAGCGCACGAAGGAGAGTGTGGCGCACACCAACCTGGTCCTAAGCTTTATGACCGCATCAGAAGAATGGGGTATTTCTGGCCTTCCATGATGAGTGATGCAACTACGTATGCCCGAAAGTGTGACGCATGTCAAATACACGGGAATTATGTACACCAACCTCCGGAGCACCTGCATCCGTCGGTTACGTCATGGCCGTTCGAGACTTGGGGAATGGACATTGTTGGTCCTATAAATCCTCCGTCAGTCAAAGGCGACCGGTTCATTTTGGCGATTACCGATTACTTCTCCAAATGGGCCGAAGCAATTCCACTCAGAGAAGTTAAGACGAGCAACGTCATTGGATTCATCAAGCACCACATCATCTATAGGTATGGTGTTCCAAGACGAATCATACATGACAACGGTCCTCAGTTTGTCAGCAACGCCTTCATAAGGTTCTGCGAAAAGTTTAAAATTCAGGACATCTCGTCGACGGCTTATAATCCTACAGCGAATGGATTAGCTGAAGCCTTCAACAAGACTATCATCAAACTCTTGTCAAAGATCGTGAAAACTAACAAACGAGACTGGAATGACAAGCTTGGCGCAGCTCTATGGGCCTATCGGACCACGGTGCGCACACCAACGGGAGCGACCCCGTATTCACTGGTATACGGATGTGAAGCTGTTCTTCCATTGGAGATCCAAATACCATCTCTTCGGATCGCTCTTTCAACCCAGATGTCGACCGAAGAACAACATCAGAAACGCCTCGAAGAACTCGAGAGGCTTGATGAAGAGCGCCTGGAAGCTCAACAACACATTGAATTTTACCAAGCTAGAATCTCTCGAGCCTTCGACAAAAAGGTTCGACAAAGGAGTTTCAAAGAAGGAGATTTGGTTCTAGCTGTGAAACGGCCTATGATCCTAAACTCCAAGAAGAAGGGTAAATTCGAACCCAAATGGGAAGGACCATTCGTAGTAGAGACAGTCTACTCGAGTGGCGCATATCGCCTCGTCACCAAAGACGGCGACCGGCTCATGATGCCGATAAACGGCAAATTCCTGAAAAGATACTATCCTTAGTATCTTTTTGGATAACCAATGCATCGGGAAGTTCCCGGAAGAATACCACATGGGTATTCTTAGGGATAACCCGGTCATTGTGGAATTGACGAATAAGAACTCTGCATTCGAACGCTGAAGGTCAGAATGTCTCTTCTTATTCCCATCAAATTCTCCAACTCTTATGAGTTATCTTTGGTGAGATGAGATCTAATCCTCTGATAGGTTAATCTTTCCTCACCAAACCATCCGCTGATCAAATCAAACGACAGTGGACCCACCAACATTTCCATCTGCCAGTCATTGGCGTATCTCAAACTCCAGTTTGGTCAAACCTTCCTACAGTTAGGGCCAAAGCCAAAATCCCCTCTCGATTCCTCCAATGAACGAGAGGTCCACTTTCAAATCGAGTGATCAAACCTTCCGACAGTTAGGGTCATCTCAAACTCCAGTTTGGTCAAACCTTCCTACAGTTAAGGCCAAAGCCAAAATCCCCTCTCGATTCCTTCCATGAACGAGAGGTCCACTTGAAACAGTCAAACCTATAAAAGTTAGGATTGTTTCCGATCTCGCTTAGTCAAGACTACACATGGTCAAGACTAAAGTCGAGTCACTCCTTTTCGATAAACGAAAATCCACCTTTGTCCCCTTTTTCCACCAAACCTATAAAAGTTAGGGTTGAAATTGGGTCTTCTCCTCAATGAATGAGGGGTTCTTTGGGTTCAAATGACCAATCCTATAAAAGGTAGTGTCGTTCGAACTTTTCCGATTCTCGGAGTGGAGATCCCACTCTTAGTTTCATCCTGCAGGATTCTGGGGGTGGAGATCCCACCTCGAGTTTCCTTTCCGCCTGAAGATAGAATATAAAATTCTTCCTCTTCGGCAACGGGAGATAGAATATAAAATTCTTCCTCTCTCGTTTCTTTTCCACCGGGAGATAGAATATAAAATTCTTCCTCTCCTCGGACCTTTCCGATGCTCGGAGTGGAGATCCCACTCCCAGTTCATCCTTCCAGATACTGGGGGTGGAGAATCCCACCTCGAGTTTCTTTTCCAGCTGAAGATAGAATATAAAATTCTTCCTCTTTAGCACCGGGAGATAGAATATAAAATTCTTCCTCTCCTCGGACCTTTCCGATGCTCGGAGTGGAGACCCCACTCCCAGTTCATCATTCCGGGTGCTCGGAGTGGAGATCCCATTCCCAGTTCATCCTTCCAGATACTGGGGGTGGAGAATCCCACCTCGAGTTTCTTTTCCAGCTGAAGATAGAATATAAAATTCTTCCTCTTTAGCACCGGGAGATAGAATATAAAATTCTTCCTCTCCTCGGACCTTTCCGATGCTCGGAGTGGAGATCCCACTCCCAGTTCATCCTTCCAGATACTGGGGGTGGAGAATCCCACCTCGAGTTTCTTTTCCAGCTGAAGATAGAATATAAAATTCTTCCTCTTTAGCACCGGGAGATAGAATATAAAATTCTTCCTCTCCTATTTTGACACAACTTTCAACTTCCAATCCGCGCACTTGGTGCATGGGGAATTTTATCCCGAATCCTAAGTAGGGATAAGTCAACACCTAACACGTGTTGCCGGGTAGCCTATTCCCGTAACAAGGGCAAAGTCTACGTATTCAAAGTCGTAGCATTAAGTCTAAGGGAGTTCATTCCTTTAGCATAACGTTACATGCGGAACGGATTTCAACAATCCGCATGCTAGCCCGATTCGAACGGTAATCGGTAAAGGCGTATCAAACCCGTTGAAGGCTGGGGGTTTGCCAAAAACCCCAAAGTCAACGCCTAACACGCGTTGCCGGGTAGTCTATTCCCGTAAGAAAGACGAAGTCTATGTATTCAAAGTCATAGCATCAAGTCTAAGAAAAGCAATTTTCTTAGCACAACGTTACATGCGGAACGGATTTCGACAATCCGCATGCTAGCCCGATTCAAACGGTAATCGGTAAAGGCACATCAAACCCGTTGATGGCTGGGGGTTTGCCAAAAATCCCATAAAATCTGTCATTCAGAAGAAATACAGACAAATCACAAGAAAGAAGCAAATGCGGAGTTTCTATTAATAGGTCAAGTCAAAAGCATACAACAAAGAGCTCATTAGCCCGAAGGCAACTGACGGCTAAGAATATGAGACTTTAAGCTAAAAAGTCTATCTGCATAACTCTGCTCAAGTCCCGCCTGCAGATCTGCTCGGGCAGATTCCTCAGAACAGCTCAAGATCTCCGCAGCTTCACTCTTCAACTTCATCAATCCCTCCTGAGTGGATCCGAACTCCTCGAGTACCCGGTCACGAGAACGCTCTAGTCCGATCAAGTCATCTGCGATAAGAACGGCGGATTCCTCGGCACGCTTCAAGGCCTCCTTCAACCTAGTCGCTTCCTCGCGATTCGAGTCCAAGGAACGGAGTAACTCAGCTTTCTCCCTATCCATCCTCGCCATGTTAGCCATTAGATGCGCAAGGGAGCTCTCGCGTGACTGAAGCTCACGCCCGACGGAAGATCTCAGTTCACGCCACTGCTCCATCCTATGCTCTAACTCAGAGGATACGAAAGAAGAAGCCCCGGTAACCTCCAGTTCCTTCAACTCTCGTATCTCTGACTCCAGGGCAGCGAAATCAGCAGTGAAGGAATCAGCCAGTTCCGGGTATCCTTCTTCCCTCATCATCGTCATGTGGCGAGAGAAGGAACGCCGGAACTGATCGAAGCCGCCTCCTCGGTGGAGAAGCTTCTCGATCAAGCCATTATACCAGGCGGTGAAGAAGCTGAGGTCCGTACGGAAAGCCTCTCCGTCAGGATCAGTATCGGCCAAAAGGCTACGGACACGCTCGTGCAAAGAAGATCGAGATCCTACAAGCAACAACTTGGAAGCTCAGTGAACTATCGAATATGGAAAGGAAAGTCAAAAGGCAGGTTCCGAACATACCGACGCCAACGGATGTCCCATCAGGTTGAGAGCCGACAGGCTCCGAGACAGCAGCAGAAGAGGGTACGTCAGCCCCTGCAGACATATTGCTCGCACCACTCGGCAGAGACGGGGAGGCACCACTGCTATGAGGACTTTCAACCCCGGGGACTGTAGCAGTATCAGGCTGAACGCCTGGTCCTACAGTGACATTCCTATGTTAACCAAATGGAAATTTGGACAAATAAGGAGAATCGGGATAAGAAGGTCGTATGAATACCTGCAATCCCCATGTCCTCAGATGCAGCCGGAATGCCAAGAGTCATAAGAGTATCGGCCCAAGCTGCTGGTCCTATGATGACACTCTCTTATTAGTCAAAATGAAAATTTAGACGAATAAGAAGAATTGGGATCTGCATACCTGTAGATCCATTATCCGCGGGCATTTGAGGGATGTCAGGAGTCATATGAGAATCAGTCCTAGCGGCTGGTCCTATGATTGCACTCATTAGTCAAAAGACAGATAAACATAGGAAAGTACAATATCCCTGAATCGTATACATACCTGCAAGCCCGTCGCTCTGAGGCAAACTGGATATGCCAGGGATAGATACCGGGCTAACTCCAATGGTAGACGCTGCGATAATCAATCATTCATTAGTCATATGAAATATCGGGCAAGAGGGAGAAAATCAGATATATACCGGTAGATGAATCGTTCCCGAAGAATGGTCTCTCGGTCCCTCTGGAAGTCTGCTCAGCCAGCATGTCAGCTAATAAGCCGGCATCCGGCTTCGAGAAGCTTGGCCCCTCCATCGCAACATCTGCAGGGTAACCCAAATGTTGAAGGATGAGGAAAGCTCAAACGAGAAATCTTCCTTCACCTTACATAAGGAAAATGACATTGGATGCGGATATACCTGAATAAGGGATTGTGGGCTCAACATTATTTATCTGCTCAAGATCGATGTTAAGGTCGATGCCCAAAGACCCATCGTGAAAAGCGTCGCACATTTGTTGCACAAAGCAATCCATGTTGTCAACGCCAGGGGACGCCGAACCCGGTGGGAGTTCGCCCTCCTAGCTGCATGAAAGGAACGGGGACATCAACAACGCTGGGCGCCGACATCAAGTCAGGACGGTGAAGGACAAGTCAGGACGGTGAAGGACAAGCCACGCCATCAGATAAGCGTAAGGAAGCTCGACCTTCGGACAAATAAGCTCAGTCGATGGTTCA
>NW_017973910.1:0-998 GCF_001876935.1 Asparagus officinalis
TCGATAGGTTTGGGTCATCTTATGAGGTTGCCGACTGCTGCGTATAGAGTTGTTAGATCTGGTGGAGCTACTTCAGTTTTTGGTTGGCGTCGGATATTTGGCTACCCAGCACTTGGTCACATCGTTGATGTGAGATTGGATCCGATTGCGCATTTGGGATTCAGAGGCTCGTTCGGCTATCAGTGGGGAGCTTCTGAGTTTGGTCTGAGCAGGTTTGTCACTTTGGACTCTCGGCAGGTGGAGAGTATTGATCAGGTCAGAGGGATATCGCAGCGGGTGGAGGTTGATGCTACTCCACATTGGGTGGGGATTTCCCCACATACTCCAGGTCATTCTGCATTGTTTGGGATTCCAGCTGAGGTGGCACAGCGTGAGAGTCATTTATTTATGGGTGCAGATGATGAGGTAGTTGATTTGGATGCAGCTGATGGATATGTTTTGGATACGGCCATTGTTACATCTCAGGTGGAGGTGTTGTCACTGGGGTGAAATTTGATCATTGTTTGAAATTGTTGAACATTCTTCATTGTTGAGGGTCTTTGGAGGCCATTGGGGAACTACGTGAAGGCTTGATTCCTTGGAGAGGATACGTAGGCAGTCAGTTTTCTGATGCAGCCGATTTGGTGAGTAGATACAGTTGATTTGGGGTTGAGTGTTCGCACTCCCGTTTGGGTCTCGACGTGCTGTGGATGGAGTCTGTTGTCATGAGTCCGTTGCCATGGCGTACTGGATGCAGCAGTTGAGGCATTGGTTTGATCGGTGTCGGCTCAGTTTGGTAGAATCTTCGCCGAGGTGGAGATTTGAAGAGATGAGCTCAGGATTCAGGTTGTCAGGGTGGCGGTCGACCGGCCCGGTCGACCGCATTCGTGCACGAGGCTTACTGGGCTTCGGTGGTGGTGGCGGTCGACCGGCGCGGTCGACCGCAGATGTTTCTGCTCTGGTGGCGGTCGACCGCCGCGGTCGACCGCGGATGACTGTAATTGATTTTGCTCTTGGGT
>NW_017973910.1:6706-9557 GCF_001876935.1 Asparagus officinalis
TTTGGTAGAATCTTCGCCGAGGTGGAGATTTGTAGAATTGGCAGAAAGTTCGGGTTTCAGCAGAATTGGGTGGCGGTCGACCGGCCCGGTCGACCGCATTCGTGCACAGGAGTTATTGGGCTTCAGGATTGGTGGCGGTCGACCGATCCGGTCGACCGAATCTATGGGCGGTCGACCGTGTCGGTCGACCGACGACCTCTCTGGACATTGGGTTTGCTGCTGGATGGAGGGCAGTCGACCGGTCCGGTCGACCGCGATGGATCGCGGTCGACCGTACCGGTCGACCGCCGCTGCGGTTTTGAGTTGGGTCTGTTTTCAGACCCGTTTCGTTTTGGATTTGTATAAATACCCTTTGGGTGTTTTTTAGGGTTAAGAGCAAGGACGAATTTGAGCAGATTGAGAGAGTTTTCTTTGGGCTTCTATTCTAGGAGCAATTGGAGAGATTGAGAGTTGATTGTTGAGGGTTTATGAGAGATTTGTAACCCTAGTTTGTTCCTCTTGATTTCTAATAGTGAAAACTCCCCCCTCCTTGCCCCGTGGACGTAGGCATCTTGCCGAACCACGTAAAACTGGTGTTTGGTTGTTTGTGCTGTTGATTTTGGTTGGTTGTTTATCTTTCTTAGCGATTGTTTTGGTTTTTCGAGGCACAACAATTGGTATCAGAGCTCCGGGCTACGCTTGGGCTATTTTGGAGGAGTAGATCGCTTTGGAAGTTCATCTAGGGCTTCGTTTGGTGATAAAGGTGGGATCTTTTCAGTAAAAATCTCGTCTTTTTCAATTTGGATCTATTTCTCGTTTGTTTCCGCATTGGTTTGGTGGTGCTTTGAGATATATGGCTGAAAAAGATAAAAGTGGGGAGGGTTCTTCTGGTGTGAAGGCCGTCCAAAGTTTGAATATACATTCTATGAAAATAGATGTGGAAAAGTTCAACGGCACAAATAATTTTGGACTTTGGCGATGCGAAGTCATGGATGCGCTAAATGCGCAAAATTTGGAAGATACATTGGAGTTGGACGGGAAACCGGCCGACATTGATGAAAAGGTTTGGAATAAAATGAATAGAACGGCGTGTGGTGTGATTAGGTCTTGCCTTACCCAAGACCTTAAATATGATGTGATGAATGAAACTTCGGCAAAGAAGATTTGGGAGGTCCTAGAGGGCAAATATTTGACGAAGAGCATCGAAAATCGTTTGCATTTGAAGAGGAGGCTTTATCGCTTCCAATTGAAGAAGGGGACATCTATTAGTGATCACATGAACCATTACACGAAGCTACTTGCAGATTTGGCGAATGTAGATGTCAAGGTTGAAGACGAGGACAAGGCATTGTTGTTATTGAGTTCCTTGCCTGACGAGGAATATGAGACCTTCGTCCTCACTCTTATTAATGGGAAGACATATCTTTCGTATAGTGAGGTCACTGCAGCCCTTGTGAATTATCAACTTCGAAAGAAGGACAAGGAGACTTCCATCGAGCCGGTTGCTGGTGCATTGGTTGCAAGAGCTAGAAGTCCAAACCGTGGAAGAAGGTCGCAGTCTAGAGGGGGGCATCCTACAGTTGGTAGGAATCAGTGTGCCTTTTGTAGAGAGGATGGACATTGGAAAGCCGAATGCCCAAAATTGCAAGCCGTGAAGAATAAAGGGAAAGCTATTCAAGCTTCAGAGGTAAATGTTGCCAAGGCTAGTGGAAATGGTTCAGATTCAGATTCTTCGGGCTATTCGTGCCCAGCTCTTCCGTCAGTTGATGTTGCCGACTCCACCGAGCGGATGTTGGATTCTGGTGCTACTTACCACATATGCCCTAGAAGGGATTGATTCTCCAGCTTTTAGGGGTTGGAAAGAGGGGATGCTGTTCTCATGGGTAATAATCACAGATGCCCTATTGTTCGAGTGCTACTTACCACATATGCCCTGGAAGGGATTGGTTCTCCAGCTTTCAGGAGTTGGAAAGAGGGGATGCTGTTCTCATGGGTAATAATCACAGATGCCCTATTGGTGGTATTGGTATCGTTCGGATTCGGATGAGTGACGGGATGATCCGGGAGTTGGCTGATGTGAGGTTCGTTCCTCAACTGAGGAAGAACATCATTTCACTTGGGGTATTGGAGGCATCAGGCTATAGGGTGACTTTGGCGGATTCTCGCTTGAAGGTCACATCGGGGTCCATAATTGTGATGAAGGGAGTCAGGCGGAGTAACTTGTATTATCTACTTGGGAGCACGGTAGTTGATAGGGCGCTGACTACTTCTATGGCTAGACTATGGCATTGTTTGGTGCTGGGATATATTGTTGGTTATACCGTGCACAGATTGTTGAGGAGTGCTATGACCTGCAGATTGAAGTCCTGTGAGCACATTAGTATGAGCAAGAAGACCGAGGTGGGGGATGAGCGAGGAGACCGAGGTGGAGTTCAGCACTTCTATCCATCGATCGAGGGGTCTTATTGGAGGTGTTCAGTCAGGCATTGGGGGGCCTTCCATGTATGCATCAGTGGGAGGTAATCGTTATTTTGTTTCCTATGTTAGGGATTGTACTAGGCATATTTGGGTTGCAACCAAGTCCCGTTGGTATAAAGCCCTAGTAGTCCGCAATAGTTGGAGGAGGTGTATGGGCAGAAAGGTTACCAGTCGTACTTGTTCTAGTAGGAGTCCTTTCTTGCATCGGTGCCGAGCTCATGGCAATTTGAGACACTTCAGAGGAGACGAGACAGTGGGGCGACTTGATGAGATGGCGGATTTAGTGAGCCGTTCTTTTCTGGAGGAGGATCGGCATTGGTTGTCAAGCAGTGGATCTGGTATTCAGGCTTCGATAGGTTTGGGTCATCTTATGAGGTTGCCGACTGCTGCGTAT
>NW_017973911.1:0-9555 GCF_001876935.1 Asparagus officinalis
AACGTGCGACTCTTGCAGAGGCCAACAAGGCAATGTTTACTCAGAAGAAGACGCGTCGAACAGACGAACACGTTATACCTGAGAACCCATGTGAGCAGCCGATAGGTTACTCCGACGGCAACGTCAGTAAGCTGTACTATCAGGCTGGGGGTGCGAATGAATCTCGAAAGAGAAACACCCGGGAAGCGGATTCTCACTGTCAGCCGATAGGTTACTCCGACCGCAACGTCGATGAGTTGTACTATCGGGCTGGGGGTGCGGATGAATCTCGAAAGAGAAACACCCGGGAAGCGGATTCTCACTGTCCGTGTACCAAAATTATCAGGGCAGTATTATCAGCCTGTAGCTGCCCCAAGACCGCTCCACAGAGGGTCTCGATATTCGAGGGAATCTCCGATGGAACGACAAAGCCCAAATCAAGGCGTTCTCACCAAAGAGGATCAATTGCTCGAGATGATGAACCCCTAGAAGTGACTATCAACATGGTCAACAAGGGAAAATCCCCAATCATTTCAAGTGATTCCGACCCTAATTCCTCTCCAGGAAGCAGGGTCAATTCGGGAACAGCTCAGCTTCAGCTAGAAGCCGTCAGATATGACAATTACTGTGGGATCCATGAGGGAGTACATTCTGATGACGAACTCTCGGATTCCTATTCCGCTCTCGCTTCTGACGAGACAACGTCTAGCATAGGACAAGCTCGAGAGGTGCTCATGGTCAATACAGATCAGATAGCCAAAATCATTGAAGAGGCCCTGACTAAGCAGAAGGAAATCTTCAAGTTTGAAATGGAAGTGGCTAAGGAAATCTTCAAGATCGAAATGGGAATGGCTATGCAGGAGATGAAGCAAATGCACGACCAACAAATCCGCGCTTTGTCAAGTCAGCTAGCTGAATCCAGCCGTCGCACCCAGAACGAATCGAGAGGGGATTTTGACTGTGGTCCTAACTGTAAGAAGGTTTGACCAAGTGGGTGTTTTGAGACAATCCTAACTGTAGGAAGGTTTGATCGCTCAATTTGTGGACCTCTCGTTCATTGGGGGAATCGAGAGGGGATTTTGACTGTGGTCCTAACTGTAAGAAGGTTTGACCAAGTGGGTGTTTTGAGACAATCCTAACTGTAGGAAGGTTTGATCGCTCAATTTGTGGACCTCTCGTTCATTGGGGGAATCGAGAGGGGATTTTGACTGTGGTCCTAACTGTAAGAAGGTTTGACCAAGTGGGTGTTTTGAGACAATCCTAACTGTAGGAAGGTTTGATCGCTCAATTTGTGGACCTCTCGTTCATTGGGGGAATCGAGAGGGGATTTTGACTGTGGTCCTAACTGTAAGAAGGTTTGACCAAGTGGGTGTTTTGAGACAATCCTAACTGTAGGAAGGTTTGATCGCTCAATTTGTGGACCTCTCGTTCATTGGGGGAATCGAGAGGGGATTTTGACTGTGGTCCTAACTGTAAGAAGGTTTGACCAAGTGGGTGTTTTGAGACAATCCTAACTGTAGGAAGGTTTGATCGCTCAATTTGTGGACCTCTCGTTCATTGGGGGAATCGAGAGGGGATTTTGACTGTGGTCCTAACTGTAAGAAGGTTTGACCAAGTGGGTGTTTTGAGACAATCCTAACTGTAGGAAGGTTTGATCGCTCAATTTGTGGACCTCTCGTTCATTGGGGGAATCGAGAGGGGATTTTGACTGTGGTCCTAACTGTAAGAAGGTTTGACCAAGTGGGTGTTTTGAGACAATCCTAACTGTAGGAAGGTTTGATCGCTCAATTTGTGGACCTCTCGTTCATTGGGGGAATCGAGAGGGGATTTTGACTGTGGTCCTAACTGTAAGAAGGTTTGACCAAGTGGGTGTTTTGAGACAATCCTAACTGTAGGAAGGTTTGATCGCTCAATTTGTGGACCTCTCGTTCATTGGGGGAATCGAGAGGGGATTTTGACTGTGGTCCTAACTGTAAGAAGGTTTGACCAAGTGGGTGTTTTGAGACAATCCTAACTGTAGGAAGGTTTGATCGCTCAATTTGTGGACCTCTCGTTCATTGGGGGAATCGAGAGGGGATTTTGACTGTGGTCCTAACTGTAAGAAGGTTTGACCAAGTGGGTGTTTTGAGACAATCCTAACTGTAGGAAGGTTTGATCGCTCAATTTGTGGACCTCTCGTTCATTGGGGGAATCGAGAGGGGATTTTGACTGTGGTCCTAACTGTAAGAAGGTTTGACCAAGTGGGTGTTTTGAGACAATCCTAACTGTAGGAAGGTTTGATCGCTCAATTTGTGGACCTCTCGTTCATTGGGGGAATCGAGAGGGGATTTTGACTGTGGTCCTAACTGTAAGAAGGTTTGACCAAGTGGGTGTTTTGAGACAATCCTAACTGTAGGAAGGTTTGATCGCTCAATTTGTGGACCTCTCGTTCATTGGGGGAATCGAGAGGGGATTTTGACTGTGGTCCTAACTGTAAGAAGGTTTGACCAAGTGGGTGTTTTGAGACAATCCTAACTGTAGGAAGGTTTGATCGCTCAATTTGTGGACCTCTCGTTCATTGGGGGAATCGAGAGGGGATTTTGACTGTGGTCCTAACTGTAAGAAGGTTTGACCAAGTGGGTGTTTTGAGACAATCCTAACTGTAGGAAGGTTTGATCGCTCAATTTGTGGACCTCTCGTTCATTGGGGGAATCGAGAGGGGATTTTGACTGTGGTCCTAACTGTAAGAAGGTTTGACCAAGTGGGTGTTTTGAGACAATCCTAACTGTAGGAAGGTTTGATCGCTCAATTTGTGGACCTCTCGTTCATTGGGGGAATCGAGAGGGGATTTTGACTGTGGTCCTAACTGTAAGAAGGTTTGACCAAGTGGGTGTTTTGAGACAATCCTAACTGTAGGAAGGTTTGATCGCTCAATTTGTGGACCTCTCGTTCATTGGGGGAATCGAGAGGGGATTTTGACTGTGGTCCTAACTGTAAGAAGGTTTGACCAAGTGGGTGTTTTGAGACAATCCTAACTGTAGGAAGGTTTGATCGCTCAATTTGTGGACCTCTCGTTCATTGGGGGAATCGAGAGGGGATTTTGACTGTGGTCCTAACTGTAAGAAGGTTTGACCAAGTGGGTGTTTTGAGACAATCCTAACTGTAGGAAGGTTTGATCGCTCAATTTGTGGACCTCTCGTTCATTGGGGGAATCGAGAGGGGATTTTGACTGTGGTCCTAACTGTAAGAAGGTTTGACCAAGTGGGTGTTTTGAGACAATCCTAACTGTAGGAAGGTTTGATCGCTCAATTTGTGGACCTCTCGTTCATTGGGGGAATCGAGAGGGGATTTTGACTGTGGTCCTAACTGTAAGAAGGTTTGACCAAGTGGGTGTTTTGAGACAATCCTAACTGTAGGAAGGTTTGATCGCTCAATTTGTGGACCTCTCGTTCATTGGGGGAATCGAGAGGGGATTTTGACTGTGGTCCTAACTGTAAGAAGGTTTGACCAAGTGGGTGTTTTGAGACAATCCTAACTGTAGGAAGGTTTGATCGCTCAATTTGTGGACCTCTCGTTCATTGGGGGAATCGAGAGGGGATTTTGACTGTGGTCCTAACTGTAAGAAGGTTTGACCAAGTGGGTGTTTTGAGACAATCCTAACTGTAGGAAGGTTTGATCGCTCAATTTGTGGACCTCTCGTTCATTGGGGGAATCGAGAGGGGATTTTGACTGTGGTCCTAACTGTAAGAAGGTTTGACCAAGTGGGTGTTTTGAGACAATCCTAACTGTAGGAAGGTTTGATCGCTCAATTTGTGGACCTCTCGTTCATTGGGGGAATCGAGAGGGGATTTTGACTGTGGTCCTAACTGTAAGAAGGTTTGACCAAGTGGGTGTTTTGAGACAATCCTAACTGTAGGAAGGTTTGATCGCTCAATTTGTGGACCTCTC
This sequence comes from Asparagus officinalis, assembly GCF_001876935.1. NCBI lineage: Eukaryota > Viridiplantae > Streptophyta > Magnoliopsida > Asparagales > Asparagaceae > Asparagus > Asparagus officinalis. The sequence goes on from NW_017973911.1 coordinate 3,907, forward strand.
GTTCATTGGGGGAATCGAGAGGGGATTTTGACTGTGGTCCTAACTGTAAGAAGGTTTGACCAAGTGGGTGTTTTGAGACAATCCTAACTGTAGGAAGGTTTGATCGCTCAATTTGTGGACCTCTCGTTCATTGGGGGAATCGAGAGGGGATTTTGACTGTGGTCCTAACTGTAAGAAGGTTTGACCAAGTGGGTGTTTTGAGACAATCCTAACTGTAGGAAGGTTTGATCGCTCAATTTGTGGACCTCTCGTTCATTGGGGGAATCGAGAGGGGATTTTGACTGTGGTCCTAACTGTAAGAAGGTTTGACCAAGTGGGTGTTTTGAGACAATCCTAACTGTAGGAAGGTTTGATCGCTCAATTTGTGGACCTCTCGTTCATTGGGGGAATCGAGAGGGGATTTTGACTGTGGTCCTAACTGTAAGAAGGTTTGACCAAGTGGGTGTTTTGAGACAATCCTAACTGTAGGAAGGTTTGATCGCTCAATTTGTGGACCTCTCGTTCATTGGGGGAATCGAGAGGGGATTTTGACTGTGGTCCTAACTGTAAGAAGGTTTGACCAAGTGGGTGTTTTGAGACAATCCTAACTGTAGGAAGGTTTGATCGCTCAATTTGTGGACCTCTCGTTCATTGGGGGAATCGAGAGGGGATTTTGACTGTGGTCCTAACTGTAAGAAGGTTTGACCAAGTGGGTGTTTTGAGACAATCCTAACTGTAGGAAGGTTTGATCGCTCAATTTGTGGACCTCTCGTTCATTGGGGGAATCGAGAGGGGATTTTGACTGTGGTCCTAACTGTAAGAAGGTTTGACCAAGTGGGTGTTTTGAGACAATCCTAACTGTAGGAAGGTTTGATCGCTCAATTTGTGGACCTCTCGTTCATTGGGGGAATCGAGAGGGGATTTTGACTGTGGTCCTAACTGTAAGAAGGTTTGACCAAGTGGGTGTTTTGAGACAATCCTAACTGTAGGAAGGTTTGATCGCTCAATTTGTGGACCTCTCGTTCATTGGGGGAATCGAGAGGGGATTTTGACTGTGGTCCTAACTGTAAGAAGGTTTGACCAAGTGGGTGTTTTGAGACAATCCTAACTGTAGGAAGGTTTGATCGCTCAATTTGTGGACCTCTCGTTCATTGGGGGAATCGAGAGGGGATTTTGACTGTGGTCCTAACTGTAAGAAGGTTTGACCAAGTGGGTGTTTTGAGACAATCCTAACTGTAGGAAGGTTTGATCGCTCAATTTGTGGACCTCTCGTTCATTGGGGGAATCGAGAGGGGATTTTGACTGTGGTCCTAACTGTAAGAAGGTTTGACCAAGTGGGTGTTTTGAGACAATCCTAACTGTAGGAAGGTTTGATCGCTCAATTTGTGGACCTCTCGTTCATTGGGGGAATCGAGAGGGGATTTTGACTGTGGTCCTAACTGTAAGAAGGTTTGACCAAGTGGGTGTTTTGAGACAATCCTAACTGTAGGAAGGTTTGATCGCTCAATTTGTGGACCTCTCGTTCATTGGGGGAATCGAGAGGGGATTTTGACTGTGGTCCTAACTGTAAGAAGGTTTGACCAAGTGGGTGTTTTGAGACAATCCTAACTGTAGGAAGGTTTGATCGCTCAATTTGTGGACCTCTCGTTCATTGGGGGAATCGAGAGGGGATTTTGACTGTGGTCCTAACTGTAAGAAGGTTTGACCAAGTGGGTGTTTTGAGACAATCCTAACTGTAGGAAGGTTTGATCGCTCAATTTGTGGACCTCTCGTTCATTGGGGGAATCGAGAGGGGATTTTGACTGTGGTCCTAACTGTAAGAAGGTTTGACCAAGTGGGTGTTTTGAGACAATCCTAACTGTAGGAAGGTTTGATCGCTCAATTTGTGGACCTCTCGTTCATTGGGGGAATCGAGAGGGGATTTTGACTGTGGTCCTAACTGTAAGAAGGTTTGACCAAGTGGGTGTTTTGAGACAATCCTAACTGTAGGAAGGTTTGATCGCTCAATTTGTGGACCTCTCGTTCATTGGGGGAATCGAGAGGGGATTTTGACTGTGGTCCTAACTGTAAGAAGGTTTGACCAAGTGGGTGTTTTGAGACAATCCTAACTGTAGGAAGGTTTGATCGCTCAATTTGTGGACCTCTCGTTCATTGGGGGAATCGAGAGGGGATTTTGACTGTGGTCCTAACTGTAAGAAGGTTTGACCAAGTGGGTGTTTTGAGACAATCCTAACTGTAGGAAGGTTTGATCGCTCAATTTGTGGACCTCTCGTTCATTGGGGGAATCGAGAGGGGATTTTGACTGTGGTCCTAACTGTAAGAAGGTTTGACCAAGTGGGTGTTTTGAGACAATCCTAACTGTAGGAAGGTTTGATCGCTCAATTTGTGGACCTCTCGTTCATTGGGGGAATCGAGAGGGGATTTTGACTGTGGTCCTAACTGTAAGAAGGTTTGACCAAGTGGGTGTTTTGAGACAATCCTAACTGTAGGAAGGTTTGATCGCTCAATTTGTGGACCTCTCGTTCATTGGGGGAATCGAGAGGGGATTTTGACTGTGGTCCTAACTGTAAGAAGGTTTGACCAAGTGGGTACTTTACGTCCAGACTCTAACAGAGAGAGTGTTGAGTGCATAGACATGGTGAGAATGGGAGTTCTTATTCATTACATTGCTGTGGTTTTGGGAACTTCCCGTTACATAAATCGTCCACCCCCAGTTTCCTCTGCGGAACTGGTTCGGACATTATTATCAGTTAACTAACCGGGTTATCCTTAAGAATATTAGCTTAATATTCTCCAGGAACTTCCCGTCAAAAGTGGGGAAACAGTTTAGACTCATATACCTATTGGAGTATCAGGGAGTAGTTTAACCTCTTATACCGGTCGGAGGATTGAGAAACAGTTTATACTCGTATACTCTTTGGAGTTTTGCCGTTCTCAATTGGCTTACCTTAGCGTTATGACGCCGGCTTCAACCAAGGTCTGAATGCTATTCTTGAGAGCAAAGCAATCCTTGGTGGGATGAACGACCCTCCTGTGGTATGCACAGTACTTTGGGTCCGTAGTGTTGTCAGCTTCCTCCTGATTTGTGATAGGTGGTAGCTTGATCTTGTTACCTTCAAGGAGGGATTCGAAGATGGCTGGAACGTCTTCGTCCTTGAAGGAATACTCTCTTTGGAGTCTCGGACCCGAAGTCTTTTGCTGCCTTCGGGATTGCTGTTGTGACGCTTGATTAGCACCACCAGTAGCTGCAGGTGTTTTGCCCTTACCACGAGAGGCGAAATTTGAGTCCAGCGGATTAACCGTCGGTTGGTTCCTCTCGGCCTTCTTCCTTCTAAGGAATCGCTCAGCCTGCTCCCCTCGGGCCTTCAGATCCTTCCAAGTGTCAGACGGTGCTGTTCCCATTGCTTCCAACACGTCCAACGCAAGGTTGTTGTGGCAAGTTTGGAGGATGAATTCCTCTGTGATCGGGTCCCGGCAATTCATCGCCTTGTTCCGGAATCTTTTGACGAAGGTATCGACTAACTCTCCGTCCTTCTGCTTCTCATCGAGCAACGATCCGATAGATATCTCGGTGTCGTCGTCGAAGAAGTTGGCCAGGAACTTGGTCTCCATGTCATCCCAGCTGTTTACGCTGCCTGGCTTGAGGCGGCGATACCAATCGAAGGCGGCTCCGCGAAGAGTGCCGACGAATGACCGCACCATCAGAGGCTCATTACCAGAGATCACCCCCAAATGCGATTTGAAGTAAATCAAATGCTGGGTAGGTGAACCCATCCCATTAAACGGCGTGAAGTTAATTAGATTAAACTTCGCCGGATATGGGATCGATTCCCATTCTCTTGGGTATGGGCAAGGAATGCCTGTTTTCTTCGTCTCTTGAGCGGAAATTAGTGTGTTGATTTTGCTCTCGAGGTTCTTGATCTTCAGGTTTTCGCCGGTTTCTTCGCCAGCATTCTCATTACCACCCCCTGCGTTGACGGGAGGATCATTGGTGTTACGAGCATTTGTATCCTCATCTTCCACATTAATCGGGTTACGATGATTCTGCTCGCCTTGTTGGTTCGCCAATGCTTGGATCTGTTGGTCATGCATTTCTCTCATCTGCTGCATGGCCATCTCCATCTCAAATTTGAAACTTTCTTTCTGCTTAGCCAAAGCGTCTTCAAGCATCTTGGCCATCTGCTCCGCACTTATCATCAGGGCCTCGCGGGGTTGTCCCTCGCTGGATACTGTATTATCTGATGCCACCGCGGAGCCGGCATCAGATTCTTCATCTTCTGAAGGGCGTCTTGTCCGAATCCTACCATAAGTTGCTCGCTCTATGGTTCCGGACTGCAGACGGGTTCTAGGTCGGGAAGCTTTCAGAATCGACTCGAAATCTTCTCGTGCCGATGTCCCTTTGCTCGTCATGTTGGTGGTGACCCTCGGAAATTCTCCGTCTTCAATCACCCTTCTTCTTCGTTGGAAGCGCCTAGGCCTTGGTTTTGGCGTTTCCGCATTGAGTCTTTCAAAAACTGAAACTCTTTCGGGGACCGCCTTAATGCAATTGCATTCCGACAATACCGCCCGAATGAGTTTGGAACAGGGACATTGAATTTCCCGTTCTCGGGGACTCCTCTTCCTGGTTCTATTCGTACCCCCAGCACGATAGTACAACTCGTCATTTTGACAGTCAGAGTAACCTATCGTGTGCGGGCACGCCTTCTCAGGTACAACACAATCATTATCAGATGATAATGTTTCCATCTGAGGTTGACTTGCCTTCTTTGGGCTTTCAAAGGTTACCCGCCTCAAAACATGCCTTTTTGGGCGTGAATTTTCGGCGTGATCTTGGACTTCAATGCGCAAATTGGTGCGCGCAGCTGCCTTGAGGTCTTTGTCATGCTGGAGGTGATGGCGACCCCCAGTATGTTGAGTCGTTCTGGGCTTCTTCATCGGGCCCAAACGCTCGTGAATTGGAGCTTTGCCTCTCTCGTCAGGAATTGGACCGAGGCGCTCCATAATTGATTTCTTCTTGCGGGATGACTCTGCATGATCTCCCGGAGAAGTTATTGGGATTGACGGCGACTTTGGTTGACTCGCCGGAGTTTGACCTTCCTTAGAAGGCTGCACTGGTTGCTTTTTGGCCTGAGTCGCCACTTCAGACTTAGGCTTCCAGACTTGTCGTGTTGGTGGTGGCTTCTTCTCCACCTCCTTTTGCAGCTTTCTACGGGCTTCCTGAGCTTGAGCCCGTGCCTGCGCTAACATCGCGCGGCGCTTGTGAATGCGCTCCTCGAGCGTCGAACGGTTCCGTTTGACGCGGACCCATTCTTTCTTTGGCGGCTTGGAAGAGTCGCCATTCATTGGTGGTTGAGGCTGTTTGCCTCTTCTGTTCTTCAACTCCGCGTGGTAGCGGAATCCGTCCGTAGACTCCATCGCCTTAGCGAATTGCCGCGCGAGGCGTTGACGACGCCTCTGGCGGGCTCTCTTTGAGAGAGTCACAACGCCCTGAACAGTAGAGGCGTTGGCGGGAGTTGGGTTGACCTGATTGGAGGTCGGTGGAACTTCATTTGACGCAACTTCGGCGTCAGTTGGGTTGAGAGCTTCGTGGGCTTCCCGATGGGCTTCAAACCAACGAGCTTTTCTCCCGGAGGAGAACTTCTTGGACTTGCGGGGGGAGATAGAGCCGGA
>NW_017973912.1:0-1554 GCF_001876935.1 Asparagus officinalis
TTTAGATCCGGTTACAACGAAAATCAAACAACACAAGAAATAAAGAAAATTACAACCTTCTCCTTTTGTGTCGAACAAATCGCAAGATCCTGTTTTGTGGTCTCTTGCTTTGTGTGGGTTCTTTGCCTGCGCCGGGGTTTATCCGTGGACCACCGCGAGATCTAGATCCGATCAGATCTAAGCAGTACGACGGGTATTATTTCACCAAGGAAATAATAGCCGGGGAGGATTGGTTCACCAAGGAAACAATCGTCCAAGTCTCGGGATCTAAGACCAAGCTTAGATCCGGAGTACGTCTGCGTAGATCTGAGATCCGGTCCTCTCGAAAACCTGCCTTTTTTGGCGTTGACGATCGCTGAGAACCAGATCTGGACCAATCTTTTTTAAGTTTCGAGTCTTGAATGCGGCAGAGCTTCGCCTCCAAAATTTCCAACCCTTGAACAAATGAACCAAGTGGCCTATTTATAGGCACCCTTTATTGTGCCCGCGCACGGAACAGTGTCGGCCACCTCTGGGTGGCTGGCACTGGGCCGAGCCACCTCAAGGTGGCTCAGGCTCGGCCGAGCCACCACTTGGTGGCTCGGCCACTGAGCCTCCTTGGTGGCTCGGTGAGCCGACCTCCAGGTGTTTGTCGTTTTGCCTCTCTTGGTTCTATCTGTGATTCGGTTCTGTGGTTGATTTATCCAGACTTGATTCGTTGACCTGATTTGGCAGTAAATCCGGATCCCGATTAGGCAGTAAATCCACTTCTGAGTTCGAGTCCGAAACCGATCTTGATTCGATCGTGATTCGTCCGAGTATGCCCTTGGTTGGATGACTCGTTGACTCTTAGAACACTTGGCTTGATCCCGCACGCGAATGGATGTATTCCGTTGCTTGCGTGCGATTCGTCAACCTCGTCGCCTCGTTGGTTCGTCGGTTTGTGCCGAGCTGTGCTAAGGGACCTATAAGCAATTTTATATGCCTACATAAGGGGCTAAATCCCATTCGACAAGATAGGTCCTAGCAACTCCTTCGTCTTGGAGCTCGCTTCTGTTAGCAATGGCATTGAGGTAATCAGATTTACTGCCAAATCAGGAATCAGATTTACTGCCTAATCAGGATCCAGATTTACTACCAAATCAGGAATCAGATTTACTGCCTAATCAGGATCCAGATTTACTGCCAAATCAGGAATCAGATTTACTGCCTAATCAGGATCCAGATTTACTGCCAAATCAGGAATCAGATTTACTGCCAAATCGGGATCTAAATCAACCGAATCACGAGACCGGAAAAAACGGCAAAAACCACAACACCCAGAGGTGGCCGACAGTTGTCATTTCGCGGCCACCCAGAGGTGGCCGACAGTTGTCATTTCGCGGCCACCCAGAGGTGGCCGACAGTTGTCATTTCGCGGCCACCCAGAGGTGGCCGATTGGAGTGTTAAGAAGCAGTTTATACTCGTATACTTTTCGGAGTGTTGATTCTTTCATTGCAACGCATTGATAGGCGTTGACCTAGGGTTACGCATTGTCCGGCGTTGACCTTAGGGTTTTGAACGTCGTACGTTGA
>NW_017973912.1:2405-9555 GCF_001876935.1 Asparagus officinalis
TCATTGTGATCTCAAAATAACAACCTTTTTGAGTTACAAAAGATCCGGTCTTTTTATAAGATCCGGTTACAATGAAAATCAAAGAAAAAGAAACAAAGATTACAACTTTCTCCTTATTTGTCGAACGAATCGCAAGATCCTGTTTTGCGGTCTCTTGCTTTGTGTGGGTTCTTTGCCTGCGCCGGGGTTTATCCGTGGACCACCGCGAGATCTAGATCCGATCAGATCTAAGCAGTACGACGGGTATTATTCCACAAAGGAAATAATAGCCGGGGAGGATTGATTCACCAAGGAAACAATCGTCCAAGTCTCGGGATCTAAGACCAAGCTTAGATCCGGAGTACGTCTGCGTAGATCTGAGATCCGGTCCTCTCGAACACCTGCCTTTTTTGGCGTTGACGATCGCTGAGCACCAGATCTGGAAGAGTGAGTCCCCGAAGTCCCAAAGCTCCAATCTTTTTTAAGTTTCGAGTCTTGAATCCGGCAGAGCTTCCCCTCCAAAATTTCCAACCTTTCAAAATGAACAACCCCCTCTCCTATTTATAGCCAAGCGTCACTGTGCCCGTGTGCACGTGTGGCCGACACTCAGATGGCCGGCCACCTCAAGGTGGCTCGGCTCATGCCGAGCCACCAAGAGGTGGCTCGGCCGGCCACCTTGGTGGCTCGGCCACCGAGCCACCTCTTGGTGGCTCGGTGGTGGCCGAGCCACCTTGGTGGCCGCCGAGCCACCAAGGAGGTGGCTCGGCCTCCGAGCCACCATTTGGTGGCTCGGAGGTGGCCGAGCCACCCCAAGGTGGCTCGGCCACCGAGCCACCTAGGTGGCTCGGCCGAGCCACCACTTGGTGGCTCGGCCACCGAGCCTCCTTGGTGGCTCGGTGAGCCGACCTCCAGGTGTTTGTCGTTTTGCCTCTTTGTGCCCGTTTTCCGGTTTTGTAGTTGATAGGTTCGGATTCGATTTGCTGATCTGATTTGGCAGTAAATCCGGATCCCGATTAGGCAGTAAATCCGCTTCTGAGTTGGAGTCCGAAACCGATCTTGATTCGATCGTCATTCGTCCGAGTATGCCTTTGGTTGGATGACTCGTTGACTCTTCGAACACTTGGCTTGATCCCGCACGCGAATGGACGTATTCCGTTGCTTGCGTGCGATTAGTCAATCTCGTCGTCTCGTTGGTTTGTCGGTTTGTGCCGAGCTGAGCTAAGGGACCTATAAGCAATTTTATATGCCTACAGATACCCCCTCCAAAGTATTTCAGTCTCGTTCTTTTATAGAAGAGTCTGGAATACTTTGGATATGATTGTCCCCACCTTCAGTCGGTGTAATGGGACCTTGGAATGACTTGTGTTCTTGATTCCTTCAATCCTTCAGGCTATTCGGTGCTTTGTCGAATGTCTGTAAGGGTTCCGGTGCTGCATTTATTGTCTGACCGTTTGTCGGAAATTTTGAACCTTGAAGTCGATTCCTGATTTTTGATCTTCAGCTCGTAGAATTGACCATCGATTGCTGGCGTCGAGTTTTTATGTGCAACGCGTTGTCCGGCGTTGTGTTGTTGAGTTATCCTTAAGAATATTTTTTAGAAAAATACTCTCCAGAAACTTCTCAACCAAAATTAGGGAACAGTTTATACTCATATACCTTATTGGAGTAAGAAGCAGTTTATACTCGTATACTTTTCGGAGTATTGATTCTTTCATTGCAACGCATTGATAGGCGTTGACCTAGGGTTACGCGTTGTCCGGCGTTGACCCTGGGGTTTTGACCGTCGTACGTTGACCTTTTTGCTTGCAACGCGTTGACTGGCGTTGACCTAGGGTTATGCGTTGACCGGCGTTAACCCTAGGGTTTCGAACGTCGTACGTTGAATTTTTGCTCGCAACGCGTTGACTGGCGTTGACCTAAGGTTACGCGTTGTCCGGCGTTGACCCTGGGGTTTTGACCGTCGTACGTTGACCTTTTGATCGCAACGCGTTGACTGGCGTTGACCTAAGGTTACGCGTTGTCTGGCGTAGACCTTAGGGTTTTGAACGTCGTATGTTGCTCAGGTCACGAGACCAACTAAAGAAGCTGATGCGTCAGTGACTTTCGTATTTATAGGATTTTTGGCAAATCCTCAGCCATCAACGGGTTTGATGCGCCTTTACCGACTACCGTTTGAGTCGGGCTAGCATGCGGATTGTTTTAAGTCCGTTCCGCATGTGACGTTATGCTAAAAGAGTTAACTCTTTTAGTGCTACGATATTGAATACGTAGACTTCGTCTTTCTCCTGTGAAAAGACTAAACAGCAACGTGTATCAGACGTTGACTTAGGATTTTTGGCAAATCCTCAGCCCTCAACGGATTTGTCATGCTTTTACCGATTACCGTTTGAATCGGGCTTACATGCGGATTGTCTTAAGTCCGTTCCGCATGTGACGTTGTGCTAAAGGAATGAACTCCCTTAGACTTGATGCTACGACTTCGAATACGTAGACTTCGTCTTTCTCACGGGAATAGACTACCCGGCGACGCGTGTTAGGCGTTGACTTTAGGATTTTTGGCTAACCCCAAGCCTTTAACGGATTTGATTAGCCTTTACCGACTACCGTTTGAGTCGGGCTAGCATGCGGATTGTCTAAATCCGTTCCGCATGTAACGTTGTGCTAAGAGAGTGAATTCTCTTAGACTTTGTGCTATGATGTTGAATACATAGGCTTTACCATTGTTATGGGAATAGGCTACCCAGCAACGTGTATTAGACGTTGACTTATCCCTACTTAGGCTTCGGGATAAAAATACCCCAGACTGGTATTCTGGTGTCTTTTTCAATCGGTAAAAGACTAAACCGGCGACGCGTGTTAGGCGTCGGCATATCCTTTCTTAGGATTCAGGATGAAATTCCCCATGCGTGTAAGGCATGGATTTTGGTGTTATTAATAACAACCTGCCACAATGTTGAATATGTGGACGGATGTTCTTTTCAACGGTTAAGAACTAACCGGCAGCGCGGGTTAGGCGCAGACTTATCCTTGCTTAGGTTTCAGGATAGAATACCCCAGAATCGAACTCTGGTGTCTTTTTGTGCGGAAAAAGACTAAACCGGCAGCGCGTGTTAGGCGCAGACTTATCCCTGCTTAGGATTCGGGATAAACTTCCTAGTACCTGTGAGGCACAAATTTTGGGATTTGAAAAAGGTGGTGTCTTCTCTTGGGGCAAAGACGAACCCGAAATGGGGGAAGAATTTTTATATTCTATCTCCCGACAATGAAGAAGAAGAATTTTATATTCCATCTTCAACTGGAAAGGAGACTCGAGGTGGGATCTCCACCTCCAGAATCCGGAAAGGTGAAACTGAGAGTGGGATCTCCACTCCGAGAATCGAAAAGATTCGGATAACCCTAACTGTCGGAAGGTTTGATTACCGAACTAAAGATGAATTTCTCGTTTATCGAGAGTGAATTGCGGTTTTGGTCCTAACTGTAGGAAGGTTTGACCAAGCAGGAGTTTGAGATGACCCTAACTGTAGGAAGGTTTGATCACTCGATTTGAAAGTGGACCTCTCGTTCATTGGAGGAATCGAGAGGGGATTTTGACTGTGGTCCTAACTGTAAGAAGGTTTGACCAAGTGGGTGTTTTGAGACAATCCTAACTGTAGGAAGGTTTGATCGCTCAATTTGTGGACCTCTCGTTCATTGGGGGAATCGAGAGGGGATTTTGACTGTGGTCCTAACTGTAAGAAGGTTTGACCAAGTGGGTGTTTTGAGACAATCCTAACTGTAGGAAGGTTTGATCGCTCAATTTGTGGACCTCTCGTTCATTGGGGGAATCGAGAGGGGATTTTGACTGTGGTCCTAACTGTAAGAAGGTTTGACCAAGTGGGTACTTTACGTCCAGACTCTAACAGAGAGAGTGTTGAGTGCATAGACATGGTGAGAATGGGAGTTCTTATTCATTACATTGCTGTGGTTTTGGGAACTTCCCGTTACATAAATCGTCCACCCCCAGTTTCCTCTGCGGAACTGGTTCGGACATTATTATCAGTTACCTAACCGGGTTATCCTTAAGAATATTAGCTTAATATTTTCCAGGAACTTCCCGTCAAAAGTGGGGAAACAGTTTAGACTCATATACCTATTGGAGTATCAGGGAGCAGTTTAACCTCTCTTATACCGGTCGGAGGATTGAGAAACAGTTTATACTCGTATACTCTTTGGAGTTTTGCCGTTCTCAATTGGCTTACCTTAGCGTTATGACGCCGGCTTCAACCAAGGTCTGAATGCTATTCTTGAGAGCAAAGCAATCCTTGGTGGGATGAACGACCCTCCTGTGGTATGCACAGTACTTTGGGTCCGTAGTGTTGTCAGCTTCCTCCTGATTTGTGATAGGTGGTAGCTTGATCTTGTTACCTTCAAGGAGGGATTCGAAGATGGCTGGAACGTCTTCGTCCTTGAAAGAGTACTCTTTTTGGAGTCTCGGACCCAAAGTCTTTTGCTGCCTTCGGGATTGCTGTTGTGACGCTTGATTAGCACCACCAGCAGCTGCAGGTGCCTTGCCCTTACCACGAGAGGCGAAGTTTGAGTTCAGCGGATTATCCGTCGGTTGGTTCCTCTCGGCCTTTTTCCTTCTAAGGAATCGCTCAGCCTGCTCCCCTCGGACCTTCAGATCCTTCCAAGTGTCAGACGGTGCTGTCCCCATTGCTTCCAATAGAGGAAGCGTTCGGCTTGTTCACCGCGCACCTTCAAGTCTTTCCAAGTGTCAGACGGTGCTGTTCCCATTGCTTCTAACACGTCCAGTGCAAGGTTGTTGTGGCAAGTCTATAGAATGAATTCCTCGGTGATCGGGTCCTGGCAATTCATCGCTTTGTTCCGGAACCTTTTGACGAAGGTGTCGACTAACTCCCCGTCCTTCTGCTTCTCATCGAGCAATGATCCGATAGATATCTCGGTGTCGTCGTCGAAGAAGTTAGCGAGGAATTTTGTCTCCATGTCGTCCCAGCTATTTACGCTTCCTGGCTTGAGGCGGCGATACCAATCGAAGGCGGCTCCGCGAAGAGTGCCGACGAATGACCGCACCATCAGAGGCTCATTGCCGGAAATAATACCCAGGTGCGATTTGAAATAAATCAAATGCTGAGTGGGGGAACCCTTCCCATCACACGGCGTAAAGTTAATTAGACTAAACTTCGCCGGATAAGGGATTGATTCCCATTCTCGTGGGTATGGACAAGGAATGCCCGTCTTCTTCACTTCTTGAGCGGAGATCAATGTGTTGATTTTGCTCTCGAGATCTTTGATCTTCAAGTCTTCACTTGTATCTTCGTTGGCATCCTCGTTACCACCCCCTGCATTGACGGGAGGGTTATTGGCATTGTGAGCTTCATCCCTATCCGTGTGCTCCTCTTCCTGAACAACCTGGTTACGGTGGCTTGGTTCACCTCGCTGGTTCGTCAGTGCCTGCATTTGTTGCTCATGCATTTCTCTCATAGTCTGCATGGCCATTTGCATCTCGAACCTAAAGGTTTCCTGTTGTTTGGCTATGGCATCTTCGAGCATCTTGGCCACTTGTTCCGCGCTTATCATCAGCGACTCGCGGGGTTCTCCCTCACTGGACACTATATTATCTGATGCGACTGCGGAGCAGGTATCCGACTCTTCACCTTCTGAAGGTACTCTTGTCCGAACCCTACCATAAGTTCCTCGTGCGATTGCTCCAGACTGCAGACGGGTTAGACGCCGGGATGCTTTCAGAATCGACTCGAGATTATCCCGTGATGAGGTCTCTTTGCTTGTCATATTAGCGGTGACCCTCGGGAATTCTTCATCTTCAACCACCGTCCTTCTTTGCCGAAAACGCCTACGCCTTGGTTTTGGCATTTTGGTACTAAGCCTTTCGAACACTGAAATTCTCTCGGGAACTACCTTGATGCAGTTGCACTCAGACAGTACTGCCCGAATGAGCTTTGAACAAGGGCACTGAGTTTCTAGTCTTCGAGGACTTCTCTTTCTGGCTTTGCTCGTACCCCCAGCACGATAGTACAACTCTTCCGTTTGAAAGTCAGAGCAACCTATCGTGTGTTGGCACGATTTCTCAGGTATAACACTATCACTATCAGATGATAATATTTCCATCTGAGGTTGGATTGCCTTCTTTGGGTTTTCAAAAGTTACACGCCTCGAAACGTGCCTTTGTGGGCGCGAGTCTTCAGCGTGCTCTTGGACTTCGATGCGCAAGTTGGTGAGCGCAGCTGCCTTGAGTTCTTTGTTATACTGGAGGTGACGGTGACCCCCAGTGTGTTGAGTCGTTCTGGGTTTCTTCATCGGGCCCAAACGCTCGTGAACTGGAGCTTTGCCTCTCTCGTCAGGAATTGGACCGAGGCGCTCCAGGACTGGCTTTCTCCTTCGGGAGGATTCTGCATGATCTCTCGGAGTAGCTATGGGAATTCTCAGCGACTTAGCTTGGTTCGCCGGAGGTTGAATTTTGGTTGGAGGCTGCAGTTGCTGCTTTTTGGCCTGAACCGCCGCTTCAGACTTCGGCCTCCAAACTTTGCGAGTTGGTGGCGGCTTCTTGGCTACCTCTTTCTGCAGCTTTCTACGGGCTTCTTCAGCTTGAGCCCGTGCCTGCGCTGATAGTGCGCGGCGCTTGCGAATGCGCTCCTCCAGCGTTGATCGGTTCCGTTTGACACGGACCCATCCCATTGTTGGCGGCTTGGAGGAACCACCATTCGTTGATTGTTGAGGCTGCTTGCCTCTTTTGTTCTTCAGATCCACGTTGTAGCGGATCCCGTCAACTGACTCCATGGCCTTTGCGAATCGTTTCGCAAGGCGTTGACGTTGCCTTTGGCGGGCTCTCTTCCTCTGTGGCAAAAGAGTTGGCCAGAGCAGATCTGACCTGGTTGGAAACTGGAGGGATCTCACCCGATGCGACTTTGGCATCAAACGGGGCGAGATCTTCGTTGGTGGCTTCGACTTCTTCATACCAACGAACCTTTCTCCTGGAGGAGAACTTGGACTTCTTGGACTTGCGGGGGGAGGTTGATCCAGGCGAGGATAAGTATTCCTCGAACTTAGTTTGGTCGAACTCGTACTCGACTTCCTCCACGACCAAAATTGAAATCCGCGGCTGCGACGCTCCGATCTCGACAGCGAGATCGGTGGCTCCCACTGTGGTCGCCAG
>NW_017973913.1:0-9552 GCF_001876935.1 Asparagus officinalis
AGGCGAGGGCGCACATGACCGATACCAACCACGAGCAGACAATGGCTCAAAAGCTGGAGGAACAGCAGGGGACCATCGACTCTCTAAGAGAGATGATGGAACAACTGCTGAACAAGAAGAAGAAGAAGAGGACCCAACATCCTTGCCCCGGCAAACTAGGGATAAGGAATGGGTACCACCTCACCGTCCAGCGGCTGAGACGGAGGGTGATCGACAGTCCGATTACTCCTCCAAAACATCGATAGGAACGTCGCACACCGCGGATAGCACCCGTGACAAAAGATTCGACGAGTTCCAGGACCAACTGAACGCGCTGAAGCTTCAGCAAAACATGAACAAGCTGGGGGTGGTACGTCCCTACCCTATCGAATGGGACACGGTCCCATACCCGGCGAAGTTCAAACCAATCAGTTTGGTGCAGTTCGATGGCAAGGGGTCACCCTCGCAACATATCTATTACTTCATGGCGCAGACCGGATTCCTCACCGGGAACGACGCCATTCTCACTCGACTATTCATAGGTACCCTCAAGGGGGTGGCCTTTGAGTGGTTCCGCAAACTGGAGCCTGGCTCCATCAAGGCATGGGCCGACGTCGAAAAGCTCTTCCTCGCCCGCTTCTTCGACGACGACACGGAAGTATCAATGGCCACTCTCCTCGCTGAGAAGCAGCGTAAGTCGGAGTCAGTTAACGACTTCGTAAAGAGATTTCGAAATCGATCAGTCCACTGTCGGGACCAAGTTTCCGAGGCGACACTGATCGAGATGTGCCGCAACAACCTGTCGATCCATATCTTGTCCAAGATAGGGGCGGTAGAGACCCGGACTTGGAAGGAGCTTGTTCGCCAAGGTGAGCAAGTCGAAAATATGATCAAGAGGCTGGAGGCCGAAGAGCCGCAGTCCAAAAAGGGAGCAGCAGAGCCGGCTGCGCCAAAGAACCCTCCCCGATCGAAGGGAAAAGAGGCTATGGCCGTAGACTCTGCCGCGGCGCCAAAATTCGTTCAAAAGCCGAAACCCAGGCAATTTGAACCACGCCCCCAGCGGCAATATGATTTCAAAGAAGACCAGGTAGTGGCGACTCTCGACACTCTACTCAAGAGTGGGCGAATTAAGTTGCCAGAAGCCGCCAAACCGGAGGAGGCGGACAAAACCGGTGACCCAAGTTACTGTGCATATCACAGATTCCTTGGGCATCACACAACCAAGTGCTACGTCCTCAAGGACAAACTCCAGGCCCTCTACGACGCGGGGGTCTTGAAGAAAGAGAAGGTCCAAAAGCAGGTGACGGCGAACATGGTCACTTTGAGCTTTGGGACGGGTCTCCCGGAGGTTCAAGCTCCGGCGGGGATAATTCCTATCCCCAAGGCGGTTTTGAAGATCACTAACGACGATCCTCACAACCAGCGGGAGAAGGGTTTGGTTCCACAAACTCTGCCATCAGGGCAAGTGATGTGGGTCCATCCGGACCTCCTCGACGACGAGCAGTGGACCGCACAGCCTTCCAAGGAGGCTAAGAGGAAATATTGCAACGTTGTCACCGCCATCCTGGATACAGACGACGCGGCGATGACTGCCTTAACCGACTCTGAAGAAGACACCAACGTCTTCGCCACGAGAGCCGGAAAGGAGTTTGCAAAACAATATCCCGCGAGGACGGAAAACCCAGCAGGACCTCCCGCGAGGCCGGCCGCAGCAGTCCCTCCCAATCCAGATGGACCAAGTTCAAGCCGCCAGCCTTACCGGTTCAACGTGCTCGCGCAATTGAAAAGCATACCCGCGCGAATCACCGTGTACGACCTCCTCCGGTTATCTAGGCCTACCCGGGAAGCCCTACAAGAGGCGTTGGCTGACGCAGAGGCGTTCTCGACCCATTTCTCAAAAGAAACGGAGATCGAACAGGGCTGTACAACTTGCTGCCAAGTCTCAGAGAGACAGATCCCCTGCATCACTTTCACCCCCGAGGACATGCTCATCAAGAACACGTCCCATGACCGGCCGCTGTACTTCACAGGATACGTCGGCTCGGCGAAAGTGGATCGGATCCAGGTTGACCCGGGGTCCGCACTGAGCATCGTGCCCCTGAAGCTAATCAAACATTTGGGGATACCGTCGAAGCGCCTAGCCTCGACCTCGACTACCATCTTCGGCTTCAACGCCACAGGGACTCGGCCACTCGGCAAAATCCGCCTGAAATGTCGGATAGGCGACATGAAGACGGAGGTGACGTGCTACGTTATCGATGCTGAACCCTCCTACAACATACTCCTGGGGCGTCCGTGGATTCATGGCAACCGGATCGTTCCATCCACGCTACACCAGTGTTTGAAGTACGTGGACGACTACGAGCGGGTAAGAACGGTAGTGGCCGACAAACACCCCTTTAAGGGCGTCGAGAACTACTTCGCGGATTCTCTGCTATACCAGGACCCCGACCAGCCACCGGTGGAAGAACTAGAAAGTGGCAATGAGGCGGATAGCGAACCTGAATACGGTGACAGCTTAATTCTGAACGACTTTGAGTCGATTGTAATTGGTTATGAGAGTCACCATGTAACTAACGCCGTTCAGGCAGAGAAGCTTATCATGAATGAGAAATCCGACCTTGCTTATTTGTCGTCTTGCTCCTCGTCCGAAGACGACGCACCTAATAACTCATGGTCGACACTCTACAGTGAGTCTTCTCTACACTTGCCGGTATGTTCGTCATACATCTTCAAGACGCGGCCGATCGAGCCATCGCGAGCTGTATTCGTCGTGCCAGCACGGAAGAGGTATCGAAAAGACATCATCTTCGGTCGAATCGATCGCCCCCTACGCACGCTATGGGACGAATCTGAGGACGAAGACCCAGCGCCCCAGTTCTCGCAATACAGTCGAGTGGCGAAACGCATAATGAGCAACATGGGGTACGACCTCACTCGCTTGGAGGGCCTGAATTACGGCCGAGGACGCAAGACGGTCATCAAACCATCCTACGTCCCCAAAGGGAAGCCCTCAAATTACTTCAACAGGACTAGGAGAGGCTTAGGCTACTCCTCCTCCTCATCGGAGTGTTGTTTTTACGTCGACGAGGATTCCGATTACGCATGTTCAGGAGATCAGTCGTCAACAACCTCGGCCTGGGACTCCGACGTTAGCGTAAGGGATCTGTTCGATGGCCTTACAGTCAACATGGCTACAGTAGACCCCGCCGGAATGGCAGAGGACGAACGACTTCCACTTTACGACGAGACATGGGATCGCCATGTTAGCGCCCAGTGGAACAGTCGCTTCGAACAGCGCGAACCACCAACTGAAGACGAAGTCCTCCAGGTGAACATGGGTACCGAGGCGAATCCCAAACCCATATTCATCAGCGGCAGTCTGCCTCCTCAAGAAAAAGAGGATCTCATCGCCCTCGTACGGGAATACATTGACGTCTTCGCCTGGAATTACGAGGATATGCCTGGCCTGGATCCGCGGGTCGCCACGCATCGCCTCAACATCAACCCTGACGCCAAGCCAGTCAAACAACAGCAGAGGCGGTTTCGCCCCCAAATCATGGAGGCGATCGAATCTGAAGTAAAGAAGCTGATCGAATCCGGCTTCATCAGAGAGGAGCAACACCCCGACTGGGTGGCGAATATTGTTCCAGTCTTGAAGAAGAACGGCAAGATCCGCATCTGCATCGACTTTAGGAACCTCAACGCCGCGTGCCCTAAAGACGAATTCCCTCTGCCCATCACGGATGTCATCATTGACAATACGTGCGGATTCGAGAGGATGTCCTTCATGGACGGCTTCTCGGGGTACAACCAAATCAAAATGCACCCCGAAGACGAGAAGCACACTGCATTCAGGACCCCCATGGGGGTGTACTGCTATACCGTCATGCCGTTCGGACTCAAGAACGCTGGCGCAACCTACCAACGAGCCATGAGCATGATCTTTCGAGATCATTTGCGAAAGACGGTCGAATGCTATGTGGACGACTTGGTCGTGAAGAGTCGCCATAAGGAGGATCACCTCCAAGACTTGAAGGCTATGTTCGAACTCATGAGGACTCATCAGCTCAAGATGAATCCTACCAAGTCATTCTTGGGAATGTCTAGCGGTAAATTCCTCGGTTTCGTCGTCACGACGAAAGGGATCCGAATTGATCCAGACAAGGTGCGAGCTATTCAAGAGCTCCAACCACCCCGAAATCTTAAAGAGCTGAGAGGCCTTCAAGGACGACTGGCTTATATCCGAAGATTCATCTCGAATCTCTCGGGCAAGTGCCAACCCTTCTCTAAGCTGATGAAGAAAGGTACCTCCTTCGTCTGGGATGAGCCATGCCAAAAGGCTTTTGAGGAGATCAAAGCTTATCTCTCAAATCCGCCTGTCCTTGCGGCGCCAATCTCAGGAAGGCCATTCCTCATATACATACGGGCTATGGAACATTCTCTGGGTGCCCTCTTGGCTCAGAACGATGATGCAGGCCACGAGCAGGGCATCTACTACCTGAGCAGAACCTTGCAGGGCGCCGAGCAACGGTACCCAATGGTCGAGAAGGAATGCCTAGCCTTGGTGTTCGCTATCCAAAAGATGCGGCACTACTTGGTTGGCCAAACCATCCATGTCATCTCCCGGATGAATCCCATTCGGGTCTTCATGACACAACCCGCAGCGCTAAACTGGCGCCTGGCCAGGTGGGCACTTCTGCTCTCTCAATACGACATTCATTTCATGCCGCAGAAATCGGTCAAGGGACAAGCCATCTGCGATCTCATGGCTAGTCACCCGCTGGGGGAGAAGACCGATCTATTCGAAGATCTGCCGGATGAACCTCCCGAAGCCAATATGACTTCGTCGCCGGAGGTGTGGCAGATGTTCTTCGACGGTGCGTCCCGCGCAGGCGCGAGCGGCTCTATTTCTGCAGGAGTGGGAGTGGCCCTCACCTCCCCGCATGGTCACGTGTTTCCCCGGGCCTTTTCCTTGACGGAACCATGTACCAACAACGTAGCCGAGTACAACGCGTTGCTCATAGGGCTCGAGTTAGCCAAAGAGCTCGGGATAAAGCATCTGGAGGCTTATGGCGATTCGCAACTCATTGTCAAACAAATGACTGGCGAATACGAAGTCAGGAATGAAGATCTTATCCCGCTCCACCGAGCAGCGGTCAGACTAGTGGAGTCATTCGAGAGCTTCCGTATTGAGCACGTGCTCCGTTCAAAGAACACCCATGCGGATGCTCTCGCATCCTTGGCAGCTAACTTAGCCCAGCCTCCTGGAACGACCCAAAAGGTCGCTGTCGCCAGCCGAAAACTCTTTCGACCCAGAGACGTCCCAGAGGCAAACGCCACTCATCAAGCCTCGGGTCAGCCAGATCAGGAAGACTGGCGTCTCCCGATCATCGATTATGTCCTATACGGCATGTTGCCTGAGGATTCGAAGGAACGAGAGTCTATCCGGCGACGTGCCTCGCGATTCTACTACGATTCAACCACTAAAACGTTGTATCGCAGGTCATATGACGGCTTGCTACTTCGCTGCCTTTCAAAAGCAGAGGCGCAAGAAGCCGTACGCGAAGCACATGACGGCGTGTGCGGAGCTCATCAGCCCGGACCCAAGCTTTGGGATCGCTTACGTAGGATGGGCTACTTCTGGCCTGGGATGGTTACTGATGCAGTCGCTTATGCTAAGCGATGTTACGAATGCCAGATCCACGCCAACTACATGCACCAGCCTCCTGAGGATCTACATCCGACGAGGGCATCTTGGCCCTTCGAGGCATGGGGGATGGACATAGTCGGGCCAATTTCTCCACCATCGGCGAGAGGCCATCGCTTCATCCTCGCGATCACCGACTATTTCTCTAAATGGGCAGAAGCCATCCCCTTAAGAGAAGTCAAGACTAGCGACGTGATTAAGTTCATTAAGCACCATGTCATATACCGATACGGCGTACCCCGGCGTATCATTCACGACAACGGCACGCAATTCGTTAGCCATGCCTTCACCCGGTTCTGCGACAAACTCCGGATACAGAACCTCTCGTCCACGGCCTACAACCCTTCAGCGAATGGTTTGGCCGAAGCTTTCAACAAGACGATCATCAAGATCTTGACCAAGCTGACTTCCACTAGCAAGCGCGACTGGAATGAAAAGCTAGGCGAAAGCCTGTGGGCATATCGCACGACGGTTCGCACACCGACTGGCACTACGCCCTACTCGTTGGTATACGGCTGCGAAGCTGTATTGCCGTTAGAGATTCAGATTCCATCCCTCCGCGTCGCCTTATCAACAGGAATGACAGCCGAGGAGAATCACCGGCTTCGACTCGCAGAACTCGAAGCGCTGGACGACAGGCGACTGGAAGCTCAGCAGCACATCGAGTTTTACCAAGCTCGGATGGCCAGGAGCTTCGACAAGAAAGTCAAGCGCCGAGCCTTCAAAGAAGGAGAGCTCGTCCTATCCGTCCGTAGACCAATGATCCTCACTTCCAAGAAGAAGGGGAAATTCCAGTCCAAATGGGAAGGGCCATTCGTAGTAGAGACAGTCTACTCGAACGGCGCCTATCGCCTCGTCAAACCGAACGGCGATAAAATCATGATGCCCATCAACGGCAAGTATCTGAAGAAGTACTACCCATAGTGCTCCTTCACAAACTCCCACGAGTGCAAGAGTCTAAACTGGCCCTCAGCGCCCTCCAACTGGTACATGAGGCTAAACTGCTCCTACTTTACCCGTTCGGGCGAAAGCCTCTGACGGAATCCAATTCGCCTATCTTCTCCAATGAGATGGCGGATCCACTAAAGTCGTTCATATCACGACAAATCCATCCAATTCGCCTATCTTCTCCAATGAGATGGCGGATCCACTAAAGTCGTTCCAATCACGACATCCCCCGTCAAGTTAACATTAAACCTCTGACAAAATCAACTTACCAATCCTCTTCTAAAGGATGGTGGGTCCTCAAAGTCGTTCCAATCACGACATTCCCCGTCAAGTTAACATTAAACCTCTGACAAAATCAACTTACCAATCCTCTTCTAAAGGATGGTGGGTCCTCAAAGTCGTTCCAATCACGACATTCCCCGTCAAGTTAACATTAAACCTCTGACAAAATCAACTTACCAATCCTCTTCTAAAGGATGGTGGGTCCTCAAAGTCGTTCCAATCACGACATTCCCCGTCAAGTTAACATTAAACCTCTGACAAAATCAACTTACCAATCCTCTTCTAAAGGATGGTGGGTCCTCAAAGTCGTTCCAATCACGACATTCCCCGTCAAGTTAACATTAAACCTCTGACAAAATCAACTTACCAATCCTCTTCTAAAGGATGGTGGGTCCTCAAAGTCGTTCCAATCACGACATTCCCCGTCAAGTTAACATTAAACCTCTGACAAAATCAACTTACCAATCCTCTTCTAAAGGATGGTGGGTCCTCAAAGTCGTTCCAATCACGACATTCCCCGTCAAGTTAACATCAAACCTCTGACAAAATCCGCTTACCACTCTTATTCTGAGAAATGGTAGCCTCCCCCCACGGTCGCTCCAATCGCGACAAGATCCCATCAAGTTAATGATCACCTCTGATGGTTGGCGCCGTTATTCTTACGAATAGCATAGCCTAAGTAATAGCCTACCATGCGACGTGCTATTACTTCTGTCAATAGTCACACTCCTACGTCCCTGAACTATTTGACCTATTCCAGATGTCCTAACATTGCTTTAGGATAACTGATAGGTAGAGTCTACCAGGCGATGACTCCTACCACAATCAATTGTCACATTCCCACATGACGACAATTGTCGAACACGGTTCGACAGACAACCTGTCTGTCGGTTCCCCCATACAACAACTCGCCGAAAAGCATTACAGCACTGCTGCCTAGTTCCGGGCTCCGATCGCCGACGAACCAAGCAGACCCGAACTCCATTGCCCCGAGCTTCTACTGCGAACTGAAGCTCTCCAGCAACCTCATTCAAACGGTCCAAGGGAAGCAGACTCGACCCGAGCATCGAGCGAAGCGTCCTATAGCCACCTAAAGTCCCCACACTAAAACAAAGAGGGCCTTCCCTCTGTTTCTGTTGTAAACATTTGATTTGTTAGTTTGTAATAAGCTTTCTTATAAATACAAACGAAACTCCTTTCTTCGGAAGAATCAAATTTTCACCCTACAGAAGATGGCGACCACAGTGGGAGCAGCTGTTTCATCGAGTGAAATGGTGGTGGCTCAATTTGATGAGGTTACTATCGGGACGACAGTGGAGTCCCTAGAAATCGAGTTCGACCAGGCCAAGTACGAAGAGTACTTGTCCTCCTCCTCCTCTGGTGGCGATGCGTCCCGCAAGCGCCACAGAGTGGTGCGCCGAGGCCGACCTCAGACGGTCAAAGCCTCAGCACCTGAGGGTTCCACCCGAGCTTCATCCCAAGCGGTCCACGCAGACGCCTGCCTCGGAGGAAGCGCCGGTTCACTCCGGCACAAACCGCAATGTCTCAACCCACGGTGACGTTCTCCCCGCTGGGAGAACTAACCAACAGCGACGGCAAACACCCGTCAGACAGGGGGTCCAAACCTCCATTTCTCATAATGGCCTGAACCATCACACAGGCCCGAGAAACACTAGACGGGAAGGCAAGCTGTCCGACCTCGGAAGGCCCTCCAAATCAGGAGCGTCAACCGAGGACAGCAGAGCCATCCGCTCAGGAGGACTTCGCTTCTCAGGTCATATCCCTGATGCGAACAAACCACACCGAGCATACGAGCCTACCCAAGTAGGCGAATCCTCGAAGGCTGGCGAGCCTCGCCATAATCATTTGGCGGATAAACGTAAAGAAAAGGAAATAGGCGGTTCCTCCCGAACCCGCTCTTCTAAACATAGGGTTGAAACCCGCCCACGTACTGGAGTTCGCTCAAGCGCGAAGACTCGCCAGTCAAGGCGAGATCGCCCGAATCCAACACCAAGGCGTTCCACCCAACACGCGCCAGAGAGAGCGCCCAAAAATCTCTCGTCAGCCTCGCGAACCCGCTCTTCCAAACATAGGGTTGAAACCCGCCCACGTACTGGAGTTCGCTCAAGCGCGAAGACTCGCCAGTCAAGGCGAGATCGCCCGAATCCAACACCAAGGCGTTCCACCCAACACGCGCCAGAGAGAGCGCCCAAAAATCTCTCGTCAGCTCACCAGAGCGACTCTTCTGAGGCCGGGGGTTGTCACCAACCACCCGTAGAAGACCTCAGAGAATTCTTGACTCGCAAACGCACTATTCACGAGGCGAATCCTCAGTGTCATTGCGAGAGACTCATCCACACGGTCCTCGCCGACTGCCAATGCGTTGGAACGGCGAAACCTTCGGTATTTGAGAGGCTTTCTCAACAGGCCTCTCGACCGAGGCCCTCCCGTCGAAGGCGCCGTCACCAGAAAAGACGCGCTGCTGACGACCTGGAACTCTCATCCGCCACAGTCAACATGACGGATAAGGGGAAGGCGGTACTCTCCGACTCGCCAGACTTGAACCCGTCTTAAGACCTAATACGCGGTCTGCCCGACGCCGGCAGGAAGGCATATTCCAGCGAACCCGTAGT
>NW_017973914.1:0-2624 GCF_001876935.1 Asparagus officinalis
ACTCTGAATCAAGTGTGAATCTTCTGGTTCCTTCTGCACGCTCTCAATCTCACGTGCTGCATCCAATACAGCGTCATGAGTCGTGAGAGCCCTACCAGCCAAAGCCAATCTGATATACTTGTCCAGACCTTTATGGAACTGGTGCCTCCTGATAGTGGGGTCTGTGACCAAGTGTGGAGCATATCGGCTCAAGGAAGAAAATTCAGCCTCATACTCGTCGACTGATCGACCCCCTTGCTTGAGCTCGACAAATTTACGCAGGAGCTCATCTCGGGCCGATTGAGGGAAATACTTCCTATTGAAGCGATCCGTGAATGTCTCCCACAGAATCGGCCTCTCCAAGTGTGTCTTCTCAGCAACCCACCAGATTCGAGCTGTATCTGTGAGCTGGACATCCATAAGGTCCACCCACTCTGCAGGAGCAATGCGGGTCACCGTAAGGATAGTCTCGGTAACTTTCAGGAACTCTTCTGCTGCTAGAGATCCTTCGGCACCGGAGAAAGAAGGTGGTCGCATATACCGAAACTCCCTAACACCAGGTTCTGTACGAGGGGGAGGCTGGTGAGGCTCCCGCTGCAAGTTCCCAGCCAAATGCTGTTGATTCGTCGCCAGTCCCTGAATCATTGCCAAAAGTTGGCGTGGGTCCACTTCGGGCGGAGGGACATCACTACTGGATGGGTTACCATTGCTTCGTGTACCCACCATGGTTCTGAAGGGAAGGCAACGAGGATCAAAATTATTGCAGGAAAAATCAAGTCAAGATCAAAATCGAAATTGGGTAAGGTAGGGACGGAAACAAGATTGGTCAAGATACTAGGATAAGGGCTAAGTATAGTCTTACGGATGAAATATGATATGCGTCTAATTTATTCATTATATTCTCACTGGTAGGAAATCGGGATCGTGACCGGGACTGGGACCTGCATGGGCCACCACTAAAACCTGTCACGCCCCGCTTCCCAAATACCTGGGAATCGGAACGTGAACAAGCCCGCGACGTATTAAACTGAGAAGAGATAAGTGCTAGACCCCGTCTTCTCAATCTAATACGCTAAGCGTCAAGAAATACAAACGAAGGCACAGGTCCCCGATCACAGTAGCGAGAATATAATAAACAACTCAGAATAGAAAAGTGACATATCACAAATAGAATATCATCCTAGACACAAAGTTTGGGTCAAACATGCCCTTATTACAAAACAGTCCAACTAAAATAGGAAAATACATAGTCCGACAAAATAAGAAGGAAGTACTGCAAAATAACTAAGTCCATCGAAAGACTAAAGGGTAAGGTACTACATAAGTAATCTAGTGTCCATCAGTGATTACGTAAAAGAAAAGGTTAAGCTTCCGTCTGTTCTTCTGTTCCACCTGGAAGACACTCCGGCTGGGCATACTCCTGCTCTAATGCATCATCATACTGGACCTGTCCGTCCTCTAAATCTGACGTACACCAGAGAAAACAGGTGTACGTCAGCGCACATAACGTACGGCAAGATCCCACAAGGAAAGTAGAAACGGTCGAACGACCAATGCAAGAACAATAATAATAATAATAGTAATAATCTAAATGAAATCCACCACCATAATATAATAATCAGAAGAATCATAAATCGATCGGGTAACGAGGTCCTGCAGCTAGCAATCAAACTAATCATCCAAGTAACGAGGTCATACTACTAGCCATTGTATAACAGGTCACTGGTCACATCTCACACAGAGTCAACGCTCCTGTCATCGGATAACTGACTGTTCACAAATCCTCTACGTGCATCCAATCCCGCTACACATGCGTATAACAGGTCACTGGTCACATCTCACACAGAGTCAACGCTCCTGTCATCGGATAACTGGCTGTTCACAAATCCCCTACGCGCATCCAATACCGCTACACGAATCGGTCAGAGGACTACACGCAATCCGATTTCGGCCTGGTCCGAACTCAAGCAGAACTCGGGTGACTACACAAATTCACTGACTAAAGTGACTACACGAATTCACTTTAGCCCAACAAACCAACCCCAGTGACTACACGAATTCACTGGTGCGAGCCTGGAAGATACATCAACAGTCTTATCCGATCACATGAACACTAACTTCCCCATCCCAACTCTCTTGTTTTTCTAAGCTAACTTATACACAGGTTTCTAAGTCTTAAACCGGACACACTAGGCCACACTAGTCATGGTTTTCTAACGGTTCTCAAGCATAACAAAGAGTAATAAACACAACTAATCATATACAGCAAGATCATAACATATCACATAATTAAAATTAAGAAACATAAATTATGAAAAATTCATAATAATCCCTTTTCTAAAATAACTCTTTTAAAAGATATTTATAAATGTTCTAAATAATTCCTTTTATAAAAAAAATCCCTAAAAAATATTTATAAATATTCTAAATAATTTCTTTTATAAAACTTTCTTAAATTACTGAAATTATTCTAAATTGATACTTATAAATTCTTTTAAATTATAATTATTCTAAAATAATTCTTTTGTCAAATAAATTCTATTGTTTTATTATAATTACTCTAAAATGATTTTTCACCAAAATAATTTATTATAATTATTTTAAAATGATTATTTTATCAAATAAATCCTAAAAAATCATAAACT
>NW_017973914.1:9223-9550 GCF_001876935.1 Asparagus officinalis
ATATAATTTTTTATTTTTTTATTTATAATTATTTAATTTTGATATTTATCAAATATTATTACAATATTAAAAACAAGACAAGATTTTATTGATGTAGATAAATCAACAGTACAATTTATTAAAAACACACAAAACAAACTAAAATTTGACAAAATTAAAATCGAAAGTTGAAAATTAAATTGCGGTTGCTCCAAACTTTTGCCAAATGTGCTCGACAAGATCCTCCTTCAATTGAAGATGTTTGGCCCCATCTCGGAATTCAGATCTAGTATGAATATCTGATTCGGACCTACCTTGAACATGCACTTCAAACTGAGGTAACATTTG
>NW_017973915.1:0-9547 GCF_001876935.1 Asparagus officinalis
AGGAATCGAGAGGAGATTTTGGCTTTGGTCCTAACTGTTTAAAGGTTTGACCAAGATGGGAATTTGAGAGGGAAGATTAATCTAAAGAGGTGATCGAATCTCATCTCAGCAAAAGAGTATTCGGAAGTCATAGTAGGAGTTTAGCGTTTATCACTTTGTTCAAAATGATCGGGGTTATCCCTAAGAATATTACCTTTAACATTCTTCCGGGAACTTCCCGTTACATGAATTATCGACCCCCAGCTTTCTTTGCAAAACTGGGTGTAACGATTTCCGGGAACTTCCCGTTACATGAATTATCGACCCCCAGCTTTCTTTGCGAAACTGGGTATAACGAGGAGTACGTCACCCTCAGTCGCATGTTCGAGTTATCCTTTCCCGTTAAGGAAAGGAAATAGTTTAGACTCATATACCTTTTGGAGTATCGAGGAGCAGTTTATACTCGTATACTCTTCGGAGTGTGGGGAAACAGTTTATACTCGTGTACCCAATGGAGTAAGGTCGTTTTTAATCGGCTTGTTTCGTTGTTATGACGCCGGAGTCAATTAGGGCTTGGATCTTGTTTTTGAGTCTAAAGCAAATCTCGGTGGGATGAAGAACTCTTCTGTGGATGAAGAACCCTTCTGTGGTATGCACAGTAGTTTGGATCTGTAATCATCTTAGCACCCTCCTGATCTTTAATAGGCGGTAGCTCGATTTTGTCATTGGCGAGGAGGTATTCCAATATGGCTGGAGCTTCATCATCTTCGAAAGAATACTCCTTTTGGAACCTTGGATCGAGAGTTGCGTTCACAGGAATTGTGGATGTCGTCGGTTGACCTCTCTCAACTTTCTTTCTTTTAAGAAAGTATTCAGCTTGTTCACCCCGAGATTTTAACTCCTTCCAAGTTGTGGATGGCACGACCCCCAGAGCTTCCAGGACATCGATGGAGAGGTTATTGTGGCATGTTTGCAGAATGAACTCCTCTGTAACAGGATCTCTGCAATTCATTGCCTTGTTACGGAAGCGTTTGACAAAACTGTCGACTAACTCCTCGTCTTTTTGTTTTTCATCCAGAAGGGTTCCGATTGACACTTCGGTGTCATCATCGAAGAAGTTGCTGAGGAACAAACTTTCCATGTCATCCCAACAATTGATGCTCCCTGGCTTGAGCCGTCGGTACCAATCGAAGGCCGACCCGCGAAGGGTGCCAACGAATGACCGGACCATTAAAGCCTCGTTTCCAGAGATCATGCCCAAATGAGACTTGAAATAAATCAAGTGCTGAATCGGCGAACTCTTCCCCTCAAACGGTGTGAAGTTAACCGGATTGAATTTGGCCGGGTATGGTATTGAATCCCATTCTCTTGGATAGGGACACGGAATACCTGTCTTTTTCCCTTCTTGAGCCGTCATCAAAGCGTTGATTTTATTTTCAAGCTCTTTCATTTTCTCGTCATCGTCTATGTCTTCATTCGAAGGACGTTGAGGAGAATGAGTTAGACCACCCCCTGTAAGAGGTGCCATTGAACCACTCCCAATATCGTTATTGGGAGAATGTGTTAAACCACCCCCAGCGTTATTGCTATTGGGAGGTGTATCAGCAAAGATGACTTCATCCACTTCTGGATCACTATCATCTGCGACATTCTGAGTGTGGCGGCTGGATTCAGCTCGCTGACTGGACTCAGGAGGTTGAGACCATTGAGTTAGCAATTCTCTCATTTGTTGGATAGCTAACTCCATTTCTGTCTTCACTTCAGCTCTAATTTCTTCACGTTGTTTGGCTAGAGCTTCCTGAAGTATTTGAGTGAACTGATCAGCAGTGATTGTGAATACTTCTCTGATTTGTCCTGTGCTAGACATTGTATCATCAGAAGCGATTGCAGAATAAGTGTCCGAGAATTCATCCTCCGAGGACATTCCTTCTTGCATTCTCTTGTAGTCTCTGCGTCTGATAGCTCCTAATTGGAGTCGAGACATCCTTTGAGCAATTCTTGGATTGACTCTTCCTCTCGGGGAAAAGTCAGGATTTGAGTCACTTGAATGCCGCTTAGACTTTCTTTTATCAGCCACGTTGATGGTGACTTCAGGGAATTCATCATTTTGGACAGCTGCTCTTCTTTTGCGGAAATGTCTCGGCTTAGGTTTCGATAATACAGAGACTTTTCGTGGGATGACTTCTCGTTTGAAACAGTCACATTCTGATAATGCTGTTTTAACGAGTCGCGCACAGGAACAACGAGAGTTTATCTCTCGAATAACTCTCTTTCGAAAATTATTCACAACTTCAACTTGATAATACGATTCATCGGTATGATTGCCAAAAAATCGTATCGTCTGTTGGTATGATCTCCCAGGTATGACGATATCATTTGGTGAATGCGTCTTCTTCTGGGGGTATAAAACCTTGTTGGCATTCTCAGGACAATTTATTTTTGTCCTTGAGCGATCCAAGGTTATGTCAGGAGTCGCACGTCTAAAACCACCCCCTTGCGGGTATGGAGTCTTAACGGGCTCTGAATGCTGATTTTGCATAAGTCCAGACTTTGGAATCCAAACTTGACGAAGTTTTGGTGATTCTTTGGTCACCATTTCCTTTCTCTTTTCTCGTCTTTGTTGTGAGAGAGCATGGGCATTAGCAGCTTTTGCACGACGTTTTTGTATACGTTCTTTGAGGGTCGAACGAGTCTTTTTGACAATAGTCCATTCATCCGTCGTTGTTTTAGCAGAGATACGAGTGATTGGTTGTTGAGACAACTGAACCACTCGATGTCTCCTCGACTCTAGGTCCGCGTGGTAACGAACCCCGTCGGTTTGTTCCAAGGCTTTAGCCATTTGGCGAGCACAGCGTTGGCGTTGTCTCTGACGAGCTCTTTTCGTCAATGCCGGCGGGCTTTGATTCGATGACTCTTTAACTAGATAAGAGCCATTGTGAGCAGAAGTATTGCGAGTGAAATTCTCAGCAACAATCAAGCGAGAGTCTTCATTTTGTGCCTTCTTTGGCATGCAACTCTTCCTCAATTGTGAGATCCTCTTGTACTTGCGAGATACTGAAGATCTTGAAGAGGATGATGAGAAATATTCCTCAAACTTGGTTTGGTCGAATTCGTATTCGACCATGGATTCAACTGGAATCTTGATCGGCTGCGACACGACGGTCTCGGCAGCGAGACCGTTGGCTCCCACTGTGGTCGCCAGTTTGTTTTCGCCAAAAGTCGAATTTGTTGTCGAATTCATTATATCTTCGGTCGATTACAATAAATTCAAAGAAAACAGCCTTTTTATAAGACTCTTTTACACAACAAAAAGAAAATTACAACTCTTGAGAAAATAAACGCAGGATCGTTGTTTGGATCACTGCTTTCGTGGGATCTTTGCCTGTGCCGGGAGCGCTTTGACTCGTGGACCACCAAATCACAGATTCTGATTGAACCGTGAGGGGTTTAATGATTCTTCCTTCGTTTATCGAAGTAAGAATTTGAAGCGAATATCTTATCGATGTAAGATGTTCACTCTTCCAAAGATCAAGTCTGAGCTTAGATCTCTAGGACTCGCTAGAAGCTTCTTGAGGATGTTTGTGAAGAAGGAAGACTCTCTCTCTTGCTCTAATTCACCAAAACTCAAGGCTCTCTGCTCTAATCTCTCTGGAAAATGCTCAGCCCCTGTCAATGATGGCTATAGGGGGGTATTTATAGCCTCCTTAGACGATAACTGAAGAAATAGCTGGTCAATAACTGTCTCTTTAGGCGCGGCAGCTGATGCTGTCGCGGCTAAAGGGCGCGACAGTCGACACTGTCGCGGCCAAAGAGCGCGGCAGTCGACACTGCCGCGGCTAAAGGGGCAGTTACACCCACGTTCATACGTGTTTGAAACAGTTCTCCCACGACCTTTAACCACCTTTTTCGTGGTTTAACTGCTTTTCCACATCAGCACACGTTCTATTTCTGATACTCCGCCACGTGGACTTTAAATAATCATCAGATAACTGTATTATAACTGCTGTAGCATCCTGCTTTAACTGCCGCGGCACCATAGGTTGCAGCGGTTAAGCCGCGACACCATAGGCTGCCGCGCCTTAGCCGCGGCACCTTGGTCTGCCGCGCCTTAGCCGCGGCACCTTGGTCTGCCGCGCCATAGCCGCGGCACCATGTCCTGCCGCGCCGCCATATGTTGCTTGATGACGTGTATATTGTTCTTCTATATCGTCTTGAGTGGTGTTTGAATGTCTGTAAGCATTTTTTGACGCCTACATGTAGTTATTCATTTCTATCGATAATTATAACCTTATTGGAGGAATTCACAATTCATGCACTCTGTTTTTGCAGTATTAGAGGTTATTATGTATATGCTTGTTTTTTGCTAGTTAGTTATTACAAATCTAACTCATTTTTTGTATTATTACATTGACGAATTGGTGAACCATTCGCTAATATTCTAATTCAATCGTTTTTCGGTGAATGGTTTCTGTAAATCTTCTTATGGATAAGTTATTCACAAAATATCAACTATTCATGGATCTTATGAAGCGTCACTATTTATGTTGGAAGCTTGGTTTTTTGCTAGTATGTAGTGAAACACAGCACATGTTCTTTCTACCTACTTTTTCTTTTACTAGTTACTGCAAAAATCTAGCTCATTTTTTGTATTATTACATTGACATATTGGTGAATCATTCACTAATATTCTCATTCAACTGTTTTTCGGGGCATGGTTTCTGTAAATCTTCTTATGAATAAACTATTCACAAAATATCAGCTATTCGTGGATCTTATGAAGCATTACTCTTTATGTATATTGGAAGCTAAGGAAAAAAAATAGTACTATCTATCAGTGTCAATAAAGCATTCAGAATTTATTTGTATAGCGTGACCTATTTTTTCCATAACATTCTATTCATTAGTTGAGGTTGCTGTTGGTTGTAATTCTACTGAAATTTTCCTGCCGTAACATGTATTGAGTTTTACATCATTACAATATATCGTCTTCCAGTCTAGATGTTCTGGTAGATTCTTGGATGTTTAGACATTCAATATCTAAGTCATGAATCATGTACTGAATGCTAAGTAGAAATTACCTATGCTGTTTGATTCTTCTGGTGCTTTCTATGAAATTTTCTCAAGCAATTAACTTCTTGCAGAACCGGCTGCTTGCAATGAACTATATAAATGAGGGCTCTGATGATAAGCTTTTTGAGGCTCACAGGTATTTCTAACTCTTTACAAAGTATATATGCTTTCACAGGATTCCCATTCTGTTCGGTACCTGTTTATGGATATTTCTATAATATGAGATTATCAGTGTATTTAGAAGTCAATTTTCGATAATAGTTGGTTTTTATTCCAAACCTGGTAAGATTCAATCTAGGAGTTAGCTTTTATGTTTGAACTTTTTAAGCTTCATTTTAGATGAATCAACTCTGTTTGATTTTGACTATAGAAGAGGTGATACTTTTCGATCTCATTGAGCGCTTCTATTGTTTTGCTGCCCATCTATTGTGACAGGTTTATGCCACACGATTGCTTTGTCAAGTTAATGAATGTTATTGAATGCCTTGGGAATTAGAAATATTTGTCGAACTGTTCTTCAAATTCGTTGGTCCAAAAGAAATCTGATGAGAGCCTGATAAAATTTATATTGTAGTTAATGCATTATGATTCATTGTTGCTCTGCCGTGTCATATTTAAAAGGATGGAAAACCTGTTTTATAGATGCTTTGCAAATGAGAACTTTTTTTTGCCATTGCAAATTTCCTTGGTTCATTAAGATCGGAGTGTCAATGTTATGGATATCCTCTCTGTTTTTTTGTCTCTTTTTGTGTAGCTGTATTGTGAATTTTTTTATGTTCCACGAAGTTCCTGTATTGAAAGATGCATATATGGTACTTTTGATCAAATTATCTTTGTTGGAAACAAATGTAGAACCATGTCTTTTTAGATGGAATATCTGATTTCTTGCTAAAATTTTCTTATTGAAGTACCATCCGAATGAAATCTGCATGCAATAGACACGAGTGTTATATAGCAGCCTGTTAATAATTTATTTTGATAATTCTGCAACTTCATTATTACTTGTTTAGTTGTTTACAAGTTCAGTGCTGTCATTTTGACTTCAACACGGAGTGAACATATAAAACTACTTCATTTTTATAGCATGCCTGTTAATCATGAAAATGATTATGAGTTTTGTATACCACACCTGTTAATCATTTTTATTGGTAATTCTGCAACTTCAGTATTTAGTTGTTTACAAGTTCAGTTCTGTACTTTTAATTTCAACAGGGAATGAGCACATAAAACTACTTCAGTTAGTGGTACAAATTCATAGTAGTTTGACTGACTGATGTTTAATTGTTCCTCAGGGAATGGGGAATGCGATTTATGAAGCTATACCCTCAATATACCAGTTGGGATAATCCTAAAGATATGGAACGCCCATTAGTAATTGGATATGTGTCACCTGATTATATTACTCACTCTGTATCATATTTCATTGAAGCACCTCTCTTTTTCCATGATTACACAAATTACAAGGTGATTGTGTACTCTGGTGTTGTAAAGGTATGGTTATTTCTCTCATGCACAAGTGTCACCACTTAGTTAACTTGAAGTCTTTTTTCAAGTATCTTGAAGTCTTTTTTCAAGTAATTTACAACACGTCTTTAAGTCAAGTTTATGGGGGCTCGGGTTATCCCTAAAAAAAATTACATTTAACATTCTTCCGAGAACTTCCCGTTACATGAATTATCCACCCCCAGCTTTCTTTGCAAAACTGGGTGTAACGAGGAGTTCGTTATCCTCAGTCGCATATTCGGGTTATCCTTAAGAATATAGGATTCTCCAGGAACTTCCCGTTAAGGAAAGGAAATAGTTTAGACTCATATACCTTTTGGAGTATCGAGGAGATACTCATATGCTCTTTGGAGTGTGGGGAAACAGTTTATACTCGTGCACCCACTGGAGTTGTATGGTCGTCTTTACTCGACTTCTTTCGTCGTTATGACGCCGGAGTCAATTAGGGCTTGGATCTTGTTTTTGAGTCCAAAGCAAATCTCAGTGGGATGAAGAACCCTTCTGTGGTACGCACAGTAATTTGGATCCATAATCATTTTAGCACCATCCTGATCTTTAATAGGTGGTAGCTCGATTTTGTCATTAGCGAGGAGGTATTCCAAGATGGCTGGAGCTTCATCATCTTCGAAAGAATATTCCTTTTGAAACCTCGGATCGAGAGTCGCATTCTCAATGATTGCAGATGTCATTGGTTGGCCTCTCTCAGCTTTCTTTCTTTTAAGAAAGTGCTCAGCTTGTTCACCCCGAGATTTTAACTCCTTCCAAGTTGTGGATGGCACGACCCCCAGAGCTTCCAGGACATCGATGGAGAGGTTATTGTGGCATGTTTGCAGGATGAACTCCTCTGTAATAGGATCTCTGCAATTCATTGCTTTACCACGGAAACGCTTGACAAAATCGTCAACTGACTCTCCATCTTTTTGCCTCTCATCCAAAAGGGTTCCGATTGACACTCTGGTGTCATCATCAAAGAAATTGCTGAGGAATAAACTTTCCATGTCATCCCAGCAATTGATGCTCCCTGGCTTGAGCCGTCGGTACCAATCGAAGGCCGACCCGCGAAGGGTGCCAACGAATGACCGGACCATTAAAGCCTCGTTTCCAGAGATCATGCCCAAATGAGACTTGAAATAAATCAAGTGTTGAATCGGCGAACTCTTCCCTTCAAACGGTGTGAAGTTAATCAGATTGAATTTGGTCGGGTATGGTATTGAATCCCATTCCCTCGGATAAGGACATGGAATACCCGTCTTCTTAACTTCTTGAGCCGTCATCAAAGCATTGATTTTGTCTTCAAGTTTTTGCATTTTCCCGTCATCGTCTTCATTTCTTTCTGAATGATGTCGAGTAAAGATAATTGGACCACCCCCAGTGAGAGGTGCTATTGAACCACCCCCAATATCGTTATTGGGAGGATCCGTTAAACCACCCCCAGCGTTATTGCCATTGGGAGGTGTATCAGCCATAATGACTTCATCCACCTCTGGATCACTGTCATCTACAACATTCCGAGTGTGGTGGCTGGATTCAAATCGCTGATTGGACTCAGGAGGTTGAGGCTGTTGAGTTAACAGTTCTCTCATTTGTTGGATAGCCAACTTCATTTCTGTCTTCACTTCAGCTCTAATTTCTTCACGTTGTTTGGCTAGAGCTTCTTGAAGTATTTGAGCAAATTGATCAGAGGTGATCGTGAGTACTTCTCTGGTTTGTCCCGTGCTAGATATTGTATCATCAGAAGTGATTGCAGAACAAGTGTCCGAGAATTCATCCTCCGAGGACATTCCTTCTTGCATTCTTTTGTAATCTCTGCGCCTGATGGCTCCTAATTGGAGTCGAGACATCCTTTGAGCAATTCTTGGATTGACTTAATGCTGCTTTAACGAGTCGCGCACAGGAACAATGAGAGTTTATTTCTCGAATAACTCTCTTTCGAAAATTATTCACAACCCCAACTTGATAATACGATTCATCGGTATGATTGCCAAAAAAAATGCTGCTTTAATGAGTCGCGCACAGGAACAATGAGAGTTTATTTCTCGAATAACTCTCTTTCGAAAATTATTCACAACCCCAACTTGATAATACGATTCATCGGTATGATTGCCAAAAAATTGTATCGTCTGTTGGCATGACCTCTCAGATATGACGATATCATTTGGTGAATGCGTCTTCTTCTGGGGGTGTAAAACCTTGTTGGCATTCTCAGGACAATTTATTTTTGTCTTTGAGCGATCCAAGGTTATGTCAGGAGTCGCACGTTTAAAACCACCCCCTTGCGGGTATGGAGTCTTAACGGGCTCTGAATGCTGATTTTGCATAAGTCCAGACTTTGGAATCCAAACTTGGCAGAGTTTT
The DNA here is from genome assembly GCF_001876935.1 of Asparagus officinalis. NCBI lineage: Eukaryota > Viridiplantae > Streptophyta > Magnoliopsida > Asparagales > Asparagaceae > Asparagus > Asparagus officinalis. Next base: position 8,908 of record NW_017973915.1, read on the forward strand.
GGTGGTTCTTTGGTCACCGTTTCCTTCTCCCTTTCTTGTCTTTGTTGTAGGAGAGCTCGGGCATGAGCAGCGTTTGCACGACGTTTTTGTATACGTTCTTTGAAGGTCGAACGAGTCTTTTTGACAATAGTCCATTCCTCCGTCGTGAGTTTAGAAGAGATACGAGTGATTGGTTGTTGAGACAACTGAACCACTCGATGCCTCCTCGACTTTAGGTCCGCGTGATAACGAACCCCGTCGGTTTGTTCCAAGGCCTTAGCTATTTGGCGAGCGCGGCGCTGACGTTGTCTCTGACGAGCCCTCTTCGTCAGTGCTGGTGGGCTTTGATTCGATGACTCTTTAACTAGATAAGAATCATTGTGAGCAGAGGTGTTGCGAGTAAAATCCTCAGCAACAATCAGGCGAGAGTCTTCATTTTGTGCCTTCTTTGGCATGTAAGTCTTCCTCAATAGTGAGATCCTCTTAAACTTGCGAGACAATGAAGATCTTGAAGAGGATGATGAGAGATATTCCTCAAACTTGGTTTGGTCGAATTCGTATTCGACCATAGATTCAACCGGGATCTTGATGATTGGCTGCGACACGACAGTCTCGGCAGCGAGACCGTTGGCTCCCACTGTGGTCGCCAGCTTGTTTGCGT
>NW_017973916.1:0-3501 GCF_001876935.1 Asparagus officinalis
GATCGCCGGCAGCTGGATTTTATTGTTCTCCAACAGGTATTTGAAGATGCCGGGAACTTCGTCATCCTTAAAGGAGTACACTTTAGGAAACCTCGGCTCCGCAGATTTCTGCTTCTGAGGCCTTTGTTGCCATTGCCCTCGAGATTGTTGTGGGGCTTGTTGCTGTGGCTGCTGTTGCTGAGGTTGCAATTGAAAGGTTTGATTAGCATCAACTGCATTAGCGTGTGCCTTACCTTTCCCCCGTGAGACGAAGTTTTGCTTTGGAGCACTTGTCGCCGGTTGGCCTCTTTCCGCCTTCTTCCTCTTGAGGAATCGCTCAGCTTGCTCTCCCCGGACTTTCAAGTCCTTCCATGTCTTGGATGGTGCTGTCCCCATTGCTTCCAGCACGTCCAACGCGAGGTTGTTGTGGCAGGTCTGGAGGATGAATTCCTCGGTGATCGGGTCCCGGCAATTCATCGCCTTGTTCCGGAACCTTTTGACGAAGGTGTCGACTAATTCTCCGTCTTTCTGCTTCTCATCGAGTAACGATCCGATAGATACCTCGGTGTCGTCGTCGAACAGGAACTTGGTCTCCATGTCATCCCAGCTGTTTACGCTGCCTGGCTTGAGGCGGCGATACCAATCGAAGGCGGCTCCGCGAAGAGTGCCGACGAATGACCGCACCATCAGAGGCTCATTACCAGAGATCACCCCCAAGTGCGATTTGAAGTAAATCAAATGCTGGGTAGGTGAACCCATCCCATTAAACGGCGTGAAGTTAATTAGATTAAACTTCGCCGGATATGGGATCGATTCCCATTCTCTTGGGTATGGGCAAGGAATGCCTGTTTTCTTCATCTCTTGAGCGGAAATTAGTGTGTTGATTTTGCTCTCGAGGTTCTTGATCTTCAGACTTTCGCCTGTGTCTTCATTGGCATTCTCATTACCACCCCCTGCATTGACAGGATGATCATTGGTATTCTGAGCATTTGTATCCTCATCTTCCAGATTAACCGGGTTACGACGATTCTGCTCGCCTTGTTGGTTCGCCAATGCTTGGATTTGTTGGTCATGCATTTCTCTCATCTGCTGCATGGCCATCTCCATCTCAAACTTGAAACTTTCTTTCTGCTTAGCCAAAGCGTCTTCAAGCATCTTGGCCATCTGCTCCGCACTTATCATAAGTGCCTCGCGGGGTTGTCCCTCGCTGGATACCGTATTATCTGATGCAACCGCGGAGCCGGCATCAGATTCTTCATCTTCTGAAGGGCGTCTTGTCCGAACCCTACCATAGGTTGCTCGCTCGATGGTTCCGGACTGCAGACGGGTTCTAGGCCGGGAGGCTCTCAGAATCGACTCGAAATCATCCCGTGCCGATGTCCCTTTGCTGGTCATATTGGTGGTGACCCTCAGAAATTCTCCGTCTTCAATCACCCTTCTTCTTCGTTGGAAGCGCCTAGGCCTTGGTTTTGGCGTCTCCGCACTGAGTCTTTCAAAAACTGAAACTCTTTCGGGGACCGCCTTAATGCAATTGCATTCAGACAATACCGCCCGAATGAGTTTGGAACAGGGACATTGAATTTCCTGTTCTCGGGGACTCCTCTTCCTGGTTCTATTCGTACCCCCAGCACGATAGTACAACTCGTCATTTTGACAGTCGGAGTAACCTATCGTGTGCGGGCACGACTTCTCAGGTATAACACTATCACTATCAGATGATAATGTTTCCATCTGAGGGTGACTTGCCTTCTTTGGGCTTTCAAAGGTTACCCGCCTCAAAACATGCCTTTTTGGGCGTGAATTTTCGGCGTGCTCTTGGACTTCAATGCGCAAATTGGTGCGCGCAGCTGCCTTGAGCTCTTTGTCATGCTGGAGGTGATGGCGACCCCCAGTATGTTGAGTCGTTCTGGGCTTCTTCATCGGGCCCAAACGCTCGTGAATTGGAGCTTTGCCTCTCTCGTCAGGAATTGGACCGAGGCGCTCCATAATTGATTTCTTCTTGCGGGATGACTCTGCATGATCTCCCGGAGAAGTTATTGGGATTAACGGCGACTTTGGTTGACTCGCCGGAGTTTGACCTTCCTTAGAAGGCTGCACTGGTTGCTTTTTGGCCTGAGTCGCCACTTCAGACTTAGGCTTCCAGACTTGGCGTGTTGGTGGTGGCTTCTTCTCCACCTCCTTTTGCAGCTTTCTACGGGCTTCCTGAGCTTGAGCCCGTGCCTGCGCTGACATCGCGCGGCGCTTGCGAATGCGCTCCTCGAGCGTCGAACGGTTTCGTTTGACGCGGACCCATTCTTTCTTTGGCGGCTTGGAAGAGTCGCCATTCATTGGTGGTTGAGGCTGTTTGCCTCTTCTGTTCTTCAACTCCGCGTGGTAGCGGAATCCGTCCGTAGACTCCATCGCCTTAGCGAATTGCCGCGCAAGGCGTTGACGACGCCTCTGGCGGGCTCTCTTTGAGAGAGTCACAACGCCCTGAACAGTGGAGGCGTTGGCGGGAGTTGGGTTGACCTGATTGGAGGTCGGTGGAACTTCATTTGACGCAACTTCGGCGTCAGTTGGGTTGAGAGCTTCGTGGGCTTCCCGAGCAGCTTCAAACCAACGAGCTTTTCTCCCGGAGGAGAACTTCTTGGACTTGCGGGGGGAGATAGAGCCGGACGAGGACACGTACTCCTCGAACTTGGCTTGGTCGAACTCGTACTCGACCTCCTCCACGACCGGGATTGCAATCCGCGGCTGCGACGCATCGATCTCGTTGGCGAGATCGTCGGCTCCCACTGTGGTCGCCAGATTGTTCGCGTGGAAAACTGTTTTCTTTTTCATTGATATGATTGTCATCTTGGGTTACAAAGATCCGGTCTTTTATAGATCCGGTTACAACTAAATCAAAGAAAATAAAGAAAAATTACAACTCTCCTCTGTGAACAAATCACGAGCTCCTGTTTTGCGGTCGCTCGCTTTGGTGGGTTCTTTGCCTGCGCCGGGGTTAATCCGTGGACCACCGCGCGATCTAGATCCGGTCGGATCTACACGAGTATGCGGGTATTATTCCACGAAGGGAATAATAGCCGGGAGGGATTAATCCACCAAGGGAATAATCGCTCAGATCTCGAGATCTAAGACCAAGCTTAGATCTGGAGTGTAGTCTCGTGTAGATCTCAGATCTGTTCTTTCTTCCTCTCGAGATCCTGCCTTTTCTGACGTGGATGGTCGCCGAGGATCAGATCTGAATGTGCAAGTCTTCTGGTCTTCAAGCTCCGAGTTCACTCTTCAATCCGGCAGAGTTTCGGCTCTTGAAAGTTCGACCCCTGAAAATGAACATCTCTAGGCCTATTTATAGGCTCTCAGGACAGTGGCTGCAAAAAGGGAATTGTCGGCCACCTCTGGCCACTGTCGGCCACCTCGGGCCACTGTCGGCCACCTCGGGGTGGCCGACACTGTGCCTAGCCACCTTGGGGTGGCTCGGCTCATGGCCGAGCCACCCCAAGGTGGCTCGGCCACCGAGCCACCCCGAGGTGGCTCGGC
>NW_017973916.1:7675-9545 GCF_001876935.1 Asparagus officinalis
TTCACAGGAATAGTTTTATTGGCTGCTAACAACCACTTGCAGCTTAGGAAGGTGAGGTTCAACTGCCGCTCAGAACTCGGGAGACTGAACTTAGCACCAGTACAGCCCGTCACGGTCCACAACCATGCACGAAGTCCGTCCACCAAACCGCCGTGGGTCCGAAGCTGCTGACGTGGATTCCCGACATAAAGCTGATCATAGCCAAACTGGCGAGCGAATCGGTAGGGTAGGTATGGCTCTATGAAACACTGATTCCTCACCCGGAAAGTCAGATAACCCGGCCTGATGTTCACCAGCCAGTTAAAGCAGCCGACGTCTAAATGAGTTCGATACCCCCCTCGGCTTTTCCTCATCAATCAGACACTCGCCGTATCGGCCAGAGAACTACTGAAAATAAGTGGAAAACGCCCAACACTTGTGGACCTGTAGCTGCTGTCTGACGTCAGGGAATCCTCGCCCCTCCCACTTGCCATTCTCAAACAACTGTAGTAGGGGAGCGGAGGGGTCTGTGGCATACGGTACTGACATCATATCGGAACGATGAAGGACGAACCAAGCCATCAAATAAGTGTACGGAAGCTCCACCTTAATGGTAGGAATCTGAGTCGGTGGTCCACTTTCCTTCCGTGTAAAAGCACTAGAAATCTGTCGAAGCCCTCGATGAATGTTAGCCACCATCACCGGAAGAAGCGAAAGTTCCTTTTTGTAGGCAAGCTGAACCGCTGGGTAGAGCACCTCCAATGGCAAGATATTACTAGACTGATACGGGACCACGCATTTCTTCAACCAGATAGCGAGGTAACCGGCTAGAAGGGTCATCGGTCGAATCGGCGCGGTCGCATGCCACAAGAATGATTTGAACTTGGTCCCTGTAGGAAAACCACTCTCAAGACTGCTAGTGGTATAGGAATGAGCATCAACCTTCTTCAGTAGATTATTAACCCCTGAAGGATTGAGTGGTGCCAGGCTGGGTAGAGCACCTCCAATGGCAAGATATCACTGGACTGATATGGGACCACGCATTTCTTTAACCAGATAGCGAGGTAACCGGCGAGAAGGGTCATCGGTCGAATCGGCGTGGTCGCATGCCACAAGAATGATTTGAACTTGGTCCCTGTAGGAAAACCACTCTCAAGACTGCTAGTGGTATAGGAATGAGCATCAACCTTCTTCAGTAGATTATTAACCCCTGAGCCAGCTCACAAATAGCCTTGCCAGAATTGCTCTCTAGATTCCTGAACAAATAAGACGCAAACTGTTTCTGGCTCACATGGGATTTAGCCCTCTTCGCTAAGGGTTCAGACTGCGCCAAAGCGATATGATAGTGACACGTGAGGTACCATAAAGTCTCGTAGCGGTCGGGCATGCGATCCTTCAGCTGACTCAATTCTTGGGTGGAGGGAAAATATTCCTGATATAGCATTTGTCCCATGGGCAAACCAGAAATCCTGTGCATCTCATGGAGGGCCAAGCCCAACTCCCCTTGCCGTTGTTCGCGGGAAAAAGAATCTGGAGTATAAAGCTCACACAAAGCGAAGAAATGCTTCGCGCTAAACGGCAAACCATACATGGTGGCACGAACGGCTGCATACAAACTTTGTTTCATTGTTTGTCGAACAAATCGCGAGCTCCTGTTTTGCGGTCGCTCGCTTGTGTGGGTTCTTTGCCAACGCCGGGGTTAATCCGTGGACCACCGCGCGATCTAGATCCGATCGGATCTTCTACACGATTATACGGGTATTATTCCACGAAGGGAATAATAGCCGGGAGGGATTAGTCAACCAAGGGAACAATCGCTCGAATCTCGAGATCTAAGACCAAGCTTAGATCTAGAGTGTGATCTCGTGTAGATCTCAGATCTGTTCTTTCT
>NW_017973917.1:0-715 GCF_001876935.1 Asparagus officinalis
TTCTTCTCAAGACCCGACTATGGAGCAGCGGATGAAAGCGATGGAAGATTGGCAGTCACGTCGGGAGTCAGAGCTACTCCAGATGGCAGAGGAAGAACGGAGGCGCCGGGAGCAGAGGGAGCTGGAATTCACCCAGTTCATATCGACTCTGCCTTCTGATGCTCAGGAGGCATATAGGAGACGGTTTTTGGCGGATCAGGTAATATATATATATATATATATTTTTTAATTAAGCTACTCCAGATGGCAGAGGAAGAACGGAGGCGCCGGGAGCAGAGGGAGCTGGAATTCACCCAGTTCATATCGACTCTGCCTTCTGATGCTCAGGAGGCATATAGGAGACGGTTTTTGGCGGATCAGGTAATATATATATATTTCTTTTTTAATTAAATGAATTAAATATAAAATTCTTACTTAGTTACGAGTATGCCATGTGACTAAATGATATCACACAAACTGTTACACACAAACTATATCTCTCTCCGAAACACAACTAAAATTATATACTTAATGTTTTTATGTGATGTTGGTGTTGATGGTGCGTGCGTGCGTAGCGATGGTTGTATTGGCTAGTGAGTTGGTTAGTTGGTTGTTATTTTATTTTGTTGTGGGGCGTTCGTGCGTAGGGTCGTTGGTTATGTTGTTGGTTGGTGGGTGTTTTCGTCGTGGTGGTGGTGGTGGTGGTGATGATGATGGAGGGGGAGGGGGTGGGGGG
>NW_017973917.1:2298-9544 GCF_001876935.1 Asparagus officinalis
GGTTAGGGTTAGGCGAGGGTTAGGGTTAGGGTTAGGGTTAGGGTTAGGGTTAGGTGAGGGTTAGGTGAGGGTGGGGGTTAGATGTTATGGTTAGGGTTAGTCGAGGTTTAGGGTTAGGGTTCGGTTAGGGTTAGGGTTAGGGTTAGGCGAGGGTTAGGGTTAGGGTTAGGGTTCGATTAGGGTTAGGGTTTGGGTTTGGGTTAGGATTAGGGTTAGAGGAGGGTTAGGTGAGGGTGGAGGTGATGTTGAGGGTGAGGGTTAGGGTTAGGGTTAGGTGATCGAGGGTGAGGTGAGTGTTAGGTGATCGAGGGTGGGGTGAGGGTGAGGGGTGATCGAGGGTGAGGGTTAGGGTTCGGTGAGGGTTAGGGTTAGGGTTAGGCGAGGGTTAGGGCTAGGGTTAGGGTTAGGGTTCGGTGAGGGTTAGGGTTAGGGTTAGGCGAGGGTTAGGGTTAGGGTTAGGGTTCGATTAGGGTTAGGGTTTGGGTTTGGGTTAGGATTAGGGTTAGAGGAGGGTTAGGTGAGGGTGGAGGTGATGTTGAGGGTGAGGGTTAGGGTTAGGGTTAGGTGATCGAGGGTGAGGTGAGTGTTAGGTGATCGAGGGTGGGGTGAGGGTGAGGGTTAGGGTTAGGGTTAGGCGAGGGTTAGGGTTAGGGTTAGGGTTCGATTAGGGTTAGGGTTTGGGTTTGGGTTAGGATTAGGGTTAGAGGAGGGTTAGGTGAGGGTGGAGGTGATGGTGAGGGTGAGGGTTAGGGTTAGGGTTATTTGATCGAGGGTGGGGTGAGTGTTAGAGTTATGTGATCGAGGGTGAGGTGAGGGTGAGGGGTGATGGGTGAGGGTGAGTTTGAGGGTTAAGGTTAGGGTTAGGGTTAGGGGAGGGTGAAGGTGAGTGTGAGGGTGAGGGTTAGGTGATGGTGAGGTTGAGGGTTAGGGTTAGGGTTAGGGTTAGGGTTAGGTGAGGGTGAGGGTGGGGGTGGGGGTGAGGGTGAGGATAAGGGGTTAGCGTAACTATTATACGAGGGGTGTAAGGAGTTCACAAGGCTTTCTTTTATGCTGAGGCTTATTCATATTCAAAGGATAATATCTTATCCGCATCTCCCGCCTATTTTTGTGCATGAGGAGATCTTGGCCTTTGATTGATAAATCAAAGGCCAAGATCTCATTAGGAGATATTAGGAACCCTCTCATTAGTAGAGGATCCGGATCCGATTAAGTACAGCGGGTAGGTGCTGCCGAAATTTTGACGAAATAAAAGTACACTTGAACACACGTAAATACATATACACGCTACGTTTACATACCTAATGGGATAGAAGCCTTCCTCTGACAGCCGATCACACACACTTGTCCTATAACTTAAAATGATATATGTAGGGATATGCTCACTTCCATTAATTTTTAAATTCTAGATGCGGACAATTCCTGACAAATCGTTCATGGGCATACCACGTGATCGAAGGCATCTAGACACTCGATACAAGGATGGGATAGAAGCTTTCTTAGCCTACTCTGACACCAACCCTCTACGGTCACTCAGCGGGTTGATTTTTTGTCCTTGTAAGAATTGTAGGAATGATAAAATGCTCACTAGGAGTGACGTAAGTTTCCATCTGTCAATCAATGGATTTGATAGCTCTTATGTATTTTGGAGTCATCACGGTGAAGGCGTCCCGGTGATGCAATTAGAGGAAGAGTTTACTGATGTCGACAATCCGACAATTGACACAACTGATATGTTGGAAGATATTCTTACCGTGCCGTCTTCGAGTGATGTTAACACTACTGATATGTTTCAAGATGTAGCCCGATTGATGAGACTTGTTGAAGAAAACGAGTCACCGTTATACGAGGGTTGCACCGAGTTCACAAGGCTTTCTTTTATGCTGAGGCTTCTTCATATCCAAACACTCAGTGGGATGGCTGTTACACATTTCGATATGTTATTAGACTTGCTCAGGAAAGTCATTCCAGGCGGCGAGAAGAGCATCCCCACAACTTATTATGAAGCTCACAAGATTGTTGATACCCTGGGTCTTGATTACAAAAAGATAGACGCCTGTCCTAATGACTGCATCTTGTACAATAAGGGTAATGAAGGTCTAGAGGAATGTCCGACGTGTCATGTATCACGCTGGAAAAAACATACGGGCACATCTGAAGGCATATCATCCAATAAACAGAGCAGAATCCCTGTGAAGGTTCTCCGATATTTTCCTATTATTCCTAGGCTGCAGAGGTTTTATATGTCTGCCGAGCTGGCTGAGAATATGCGATGGCATTCGACCGATCGTAAAGAGGACGGGAAATTGAGACATCCTGCTGATGGTGAGGCATGGAAGCACATCGATCGTATATACCCTGACTTTGGTAAGGAGTCTCGGAATATTAGGCTGGGGCTTGCTAGCGACGGATTTAATCCGTTTGGAGTAATGAGCTCTGCTTGGTCTACCTGGCCAGTGTTGCTGACACCGTACAACCTGCCGCCGTCGATGTGCATGAAGCAGCCATACATGATACTGTCACTCTTGATCCCTGGAAGATATTCTCCTGGAAATGACATTGATGTTTTCCTCCAACCATTAATTGACGACTTGAAGCTTCTCTGGGATGAAGGCGTCAGCACTTACGATGCTTATGGTAAGGAGGCTTTCCGTATGCGTGCAATGGTCATGTGGACAATTAATGACTTTCCAGCATATGCTAACTTGTCTGGATGGTCGACGAAGGGTCAGATTGCTTGTCCGGTTTGCATGTCAGATTATGAGGGAAAGTTCCTGAAATACAGCCGCAAGTTCTGTTATTGGCAACACAGAAGATGGTTACCTACAGGGCACAAGTTCAGAAAGTTAGTAGGAAAGTTCGACGGCAATCCAGAAAACAGACCGGCACCACCAAGGCTGACCGGGGAAGAAATATTTGAGCTTCTACATCCTCTACCTAAAAAAATATTTGGAAAGAAAAGATTCAACAAAGAAAATCCATTTGGGGTTAGGAGAAAAATATTGAAGCAAAATTGGAAGGGAAGGGGAAAGGGTAAGCAAACAAGGATGGGAAATAAACCTCGCACTGTCCAATCGCATGTGCGTGTCTCTAAGGGTACTGAACTTCCGCATGGATGGTCAAAATTCAGCATATTTTATCAATTGCCATATTGGAGAAGTTTAAAAATACGTCACAACTTGGATGTCATGCACATCGAGAAGAACATATGCGAGAATCTCTTGAACACTTTGTTGCAGGACGGGAAAAAATCAAAAGATGACTTAAGGGCACGTCGAGACCTAGCAGAATTGAACATCCGTCCCGAACTGCAAGCTATAGATAAGGGTGACGGAAAGTTTGTACTCCCAGCCTCCCGTGTCACACTGTCGAAGGATGAGATCCATAATATGTGTTTATTTCTAAAGTCCGTGAAGACACCGGATGGTTATGCTTCAAACATTTCAGCAAATGTGCATATTGAGGACAGGAAAATTTTGGGACTCAAGACACATGACCATCATATTCTATTGCATCAACTTCTCCCGGTTGCGTTGCGACATGCTGAGAAGGAACTCGCGATGGTGGTAATAGAATATTGCGGTTTCTTCAAGCAGTTGTGCTCCAAGGTGATTGATGTCAGGGAGTTTGAAGAATTAGAGGGACGTGTAGCCAATACACTGTGTAAAATGGAAATTCTATTTCCACCCTCGTTCTTTACGGTCATGGTGCATCTCACAATACATTTAGCATATGAAGCCCGCATCGCAGGACCAGTTCAATATCGCTGGATGTACCCTGTGGAGAGGTATTTATTATTATAATGCTCAATTAATATTTGTTAAATTACGTATATCAGTTTTATTTTGTCACAAATCATGAAACTATATGCTTGTAGGTATTTGGGTTTCATGAAACATTTGATGCATAATCGTGCACGTCCTGAAGGATCGATAGCAGAGAACTATATAAGTAATGAGAGTTTGAATTTCATCTCTCGTTACTTGCGGGGTGTGGAGACAAGGCTCAACCGTCCCCAACGAATAATTGACGGAACATTCTATAATGATCGTGGGGAGGACACTAGATTCCCCAGAATGGAGCTAGATCAAGCCCACACATATATCTTGAGCAATGATACTACATTTAACATATACGCGACGTAAGTATTTAACTGTTTGAATCAGATCATATCACATCACAATAACTATCTCTATTTAACTGTTGTAAATGATTTTATTCTAGGCTTCACATCCGATATGTCCAGACTATTCTTAAATGCAGAACAAAAAACAAAAGAGTTATGGACACACACTCTAGACAATTCCCTGCATGGCTGAAGGGTGAAGTAAGATTTATTTACATTTCTGATTCGTATATCAAATATGTGCCTGCCAACAGATATTTAAACTATTTGTTTCTTTTCTTAAAGGTTGACCGACGTATTACGAATGGGGTTAACCTGCCTGAGAAAATATGTTTATATGCCAGAGGTCCTTCTAACGTGGTTAAGCGTTATGGAGGCTACTGTATCAACGGCTTTAGGTTTAACACCATCGGTTTCGAAGAGAGACGACAAACGCAAAATAGCGGTGTGTTCTGCTCCTTCTCGCAACTGTCATACGCTAGTTCAAAAGATCTAAATCCGATACAAGGTGAAATCTATTGCTACGGTCAGGTAGAAGACATTGTGGAGATTTTCTATGGGATTAATAATGAAGTCAGACATGTGATGTTTAAGGTTCGTTGGAGTGAGCTGAAAAAGGCGAAGGATGACTACGGTTACACACTCGTTAATCTTAACAAGGAAATATATCAGACTGAAAAGTACATGTTAGCTGCTCACGCAAAACAGTGCTTTTATGTCAAAGATATAATGAAAAATGACGAATGGGTTGTCCTTAAGAATCCGCCTAGATCCTACATTCATGAAGCCGTGTCTGACGAAGATCATGAAGATGTTATCTTGGCCGACGAAACAGTTGCTGAGTTTTCCTTGACACAAAATAATCTGGTGGATGAAATTGCACTGGCGCGCCCTGATGTACCTGCGATTATATGTGAGCCAAGGCGTAAAATCAAAAAACGAGTCCACGGTAGAGTCGATAAAACTATAAGGACAGTCCTTTTGTCTGCACGCACACGGTCGCAGGCTAACCGCACACGGTCGCAGAGTAGAGCCTCAACATCATCATAAGGACATGTATCAGTTTGTGTTATGTAGTATAGTATTGCCTTTATATTATCTGTTTGACTGGTTATCATGTATCAGTTTTTGTCATGTATTATAGTATTGCCTTTATATTATCTGTTTGACTGGTTATCATGTATCAGTTTTTGTCATGTATTATAGTATTGCCTTTATATTATCTGTTTGACTGGTTATCATGTATCAGTTTGTGTTATGTATTATAGTATTGCATTTATATTATCTGTTTGACTGGTTATCATGTATCAGTTTTTGTCATGTATTATAGTTTTGTTGGGTACTCATTATGTTTTCAAAGTATAGATGACAAAAGGATTACGTAAGAGAGCGCTTGAGAGACTTATTGGTAGACATTCTGGAGGCGACGCACATGGCTCTACGTCAGGTATTTTTATTTATTTATTATATCTGTACATTTCTATAAACTATTAATACGAGCCTAACATTATTTTTTCACATTTCCTACGCAGGCCGCATCGCTGCTACACATGACGGGCCGCCACAGGACACAGGACGAGGAGATGCTCCACCTGATGCGGAGACACTCGTTGATCCTGCCCAGCATGCAGAGATGCCGCCGTCGCCTCCTCAGGCTGCAGATGTATTGGAGGAGCGCCGATATGAGCCATATAGCGCAGCTGTAGAAGCTGCGCCACTACCGCCGGATTCTATTCCGGATCAGCGAGCCCACGACCCGGCCAAGGTGAAGGAGGATTGGGATGCTTATCATGATTTGCGACTTATCGCACAGCAGAGGTATGAACAAGCAAGGCGTAGATGCCTCGAATTGAAAGGTGTGTATAGATTTTTATAGTTTATATGTTAATATTTTAATTTGTATTATCGATATTGATTGATTTATATTTCGCCTGAATTTCATTTTTTCGTAGGTACCGAGCGACCTACTAGGCGCGGCCGCAGTAGTACCAAGCCACAGAACCTCGTCCCAGATATTCGTCGGAGGGCCGTGATCCGATGGCAGAACGGCGTGCCTGTCGGGCCATTTGCTAACTCTTTCAACAATTTCCTCGCCGCTTTAGCCAGGAGACATGATTTCTTCAACATATATTTGACGTGGAAGTCGCAGCGGATTGATGCGCTGGTGGCTTGTTGGCGATATATATGTGTGAGTCATTTATTTTATAGTTTATATTATTTTGTTTAACACACTGATTTGTATCTCTTTTTTCATTGTATGCTGAAGCGATTTTTCTTTCTTGACGATTACGCTTATGCCTGGACTTACTGCTTCACGCAAATCAATCTATCGTTCAAGAGGTGGCGGTCAGAGCTGAAGAAAAAATATTTTACTCAAAGAACAGAAGATTGGGAGCGTTACTGGCATCTTGACGAGCGCGCCGATGGGGTTGATTTTTTTGCACTTTGCGATTATTGGGACACGGCCGAAGTTCAGGTATTATTGAAGTATATATCTTCGTTTATTGTTTGAAATTCTATATTATATCTGTTTAACATTCTTTTGCAGGAACAAGCTGAAATAGCAAGGAGGAACCGCAATGCGCCCCGCAGTTACGAGCATCACGGGGGCTCCAGGTCCTTCAGCCAGCATTATCATCAATTGGCGCTTGAGGTATATAATATATTAGCTCTTAGGTTATCAATTTGAGTATAATTTATGTGTTATGAGTTAATGATATATGTGAATAAAATAGGGAAGGGGAGAACTCGGGCATTTTGCAGATCGTATTCTGACTGGTTGGAGTCCAAATTACGCCGATGAAGTGAAGAAAGCGCAGAACCGGGATCTGGCTGTAAGTAGCAGTTCATTTGTATATTTAATTTTTATAACAATGCATTTTAAATGTGTTAGAATTGATCGGATTGTTTTGGTATATCGCAGGAGAAATTACATGCTAAGGTGCAGGAGCAATTATCACAGACTTAGGTCGATTCTAACACTCCGACCCAATTAAGTAGAGAGGAGGAGGATAGCATCATCGAGACCGTCATTGGACCGAGTAGGAAGAACACATACAGGTGGAGAGGATCCGAGCATCGGCCGTACGAGTCCAGTAGCACCTACAAGTCTGCAGCTCCACC
>NW_017973918.1:0-9541 GCF_001876935.1 Asparagus officinalis
CGAGGAGAGCAAGCTGAACGTTTCCTCCGAAGGAAGAAGGCCGAGAGGAACCTACCGACGGCTAACCCGTTGGACTCAAACTTCGCCTCTCGTGGTAAGGTCAAAACACCTGCAGCTGCTGGTGGTGCTAATCAAGCGTCGCAACAGCAATCCCGAAGGCAGCAAAAGACTTCGGGTCCGAGACTCCAAAGAGAGTATTCCTTCAAGGACGAAGACGTTCCGGCCATCTTCGAATCCCTCCTTGAAGGTAACAAGATCAAGCTACCACCTATCACCCCAAAGTACTGTGCATACCACAGAAGGGTTGTTCATCCCACCAAGGATTGCTTTGCTCTCAGGAATAGCATTCAGACCTTGGTCGAAGCCGGCGTTATAACGCTAAGGTAAGCCAAATAAAAACGGCAAAACTCCGACCGGTATAAGAGTATAAACTGCTTCCTGACACTCCAAAGAGTATACGAGTATAAACTGTTTCTCAATCCTCCGACCGGTATAAGAGGTTAAACTACTCCCTGATACTCCAATAGGTATATGAGTCTAAACTGTTTCCCCACTTTTGACGGGAAGTTCCTGGAGAATATTAAGCTAATATTCTTAAGGATAACCCGGTTAGTTAACTGATAATAATGTCCGAACCAGTTCCGCAGAGGAAACTGGGGGTGGACGACTTATGTAATGGGAAGTTCCCAAAACCACAGCAATGTAATGAATAAGAACTCCCATTCTCACCATGTCTATGCACTCAACACTCTCTCTGTTAGAGTCTGGACGTAAAGTACCCACTTGGTCAAACCTTCTTATAGTTAGGACCACAGTCAAAATCCCCTCTCGATTCCCCCAATGAACGAGAGGTCCACAAATTGAGCGATCAAACCTTCCTACAGTTAGGATTGTCTCAAAACACCCACTTGGTCAAACCTTCTTACAGTTAGGACCACAGTCAAAATCCCCTCTCGATTCCCCCAATGAACGAGAGGTCCACAAATTGAGCGATCAAACCTTCCTACAGTTAGGATTGTCTCAAAACACCCACTTGGTCAAACCTTCTTACAGTTAGGACCACAGTCAAAATCCCCTCTCGATTCCCCCAATGAACGAGAGGTCCACAAATTGAGCGATCAAACCTTCCTACAGTTAGGATTGTCTCAAAACACCCACTTGGTCAAACCTTCTTACAGTTAGGACCACAGTCAAAATCCCCTCTCGATTCCCCCAATGAACGAGAGGTCCACAAATTGAGCGATCAAACCTTCCTACAGTTAGGATTGTCTCAAAACACCCACTTGGTCAAACCTTCTTACAGTTAGGACCACAGTCAAAATCCCCTCTCGATTCCCCCAATGAACGAGAGGTCCACAAATTGAGCGATCAAACCTTCCTACAGTTAGGATTGTCTCAAAACACCCACTTGGTCAAACCTTCTTACAGTTAGGACCACAGTCAAAATCCCCTCTCGATTCCCCCAATGAACGAGAGGTCCACAAATTGAGCGATCAAACCTTCCTACAGTTAGGATTGTCTCAAAACACCCACTTGGTCAAACCTTCTTACAGTTAGGACCACAGTCAAAATCCCCTCTCGATTCCCCCAATGAACGAGAGGTCCACAAATTGAGCGATCAAACCTTCCTACAGTTAGGATTGTCTCAAAACACCCACTTGGTCAAACCTTCTTACAGTTAGGACCACAGTCAAAATCCCCTCTCGATTCCCCCAATGAACGAGAGGTCCACAAATTGAGCGATCAAACCTTCCTACAGTTAGGATTGTCTCAAAACACCCACTTGGTCAAACCTTCTTACAGTTAGGACCACAGTCAAAATCCCCTCTCGATTCCCCCAATGAACGAGAGGTCCACAAATTGAGCGATCAAACCTTCCTACAGTTAGGATTGTCTCAAAACACCCACTTGGTCAAACCTTCTTACAGTTAGGACCACAGTCAAAATCCCCTCTCGATTCCCCCAATGAACGAGAGGTCCACAAATTGAGCGATCAAACCTTCCTACAGTTAGGATTGTCTCAAAACACCCACTTGGTCAAACCTTCTTACAGTTAGGACCACAGTCAAAATCCCCTCTCGATTCCCCCAATGAACGAGAGGTCCACAAATTGAGCGATCAAACCTTCCTACAGTTAGGATTGTCTCAAAACACCCACTTGGTCAAACCTTCTTACAGTTAGGACCACAGTCAAAATCCCCTCTCGATTCCCCCAATGAACGAGAGGTCCACAAATTGAGCGATCAAACCTTCCTACAGTTAGGATTGTCTCAAAACACCCACTTGGTCAAACCTTCTTACAGTTAGGACCACAGTCAAAATCCCCTCTCGATTCCCCCAATGAACGAGAGGTCCACAAATTGAGCGATCAAACCTTCCTACAGTTAGGATTGTCTCAAAACACCCACTTGGTCAAACCTTCTTACAGTTAGGACCACAGTCAAAATCCCCTCTCGATTCCCCCAATGAACGAGAGGTCCACAAATTGAGCGATCAAACCTTCCTACAGTTAGGATTGTCTCAAAACACCCACTTGGTCAAACCTTCTTACAGTTAGGACCACAGTCAAAATCCCCTCTCGATTCCCCCAATGAACGAGAGGTCCACAAATTGAGCGATCAAACCTTCCTACAGTTAGGATTGTCTCAAAACACCCACTTGGTCAAACCTTCTTACAGTTAGGACCACAGTCAAAATCCCCTCTCGATTCCCCCAATGAACGAGAGGTCCACAAATTGAGCGATCAAACCTTCCTACAGTTAGGATTGTCTCAAAACACCCACTTGGTCAAACCTTCTTACAGTTAGGACCACAGTCAAAATCCCCTCTCGATTCCCCCAATGAACGAGAGGTCCACAAATTGAGCGATCAAACCTTCCTACAGTTAGGATTGTCTCAAAACACCCACTTGGTCAAACCTTCTTACAGTTAGGACCACAGTCAAAATCCCCTCTCGATTCCCCCAATGAACGAGAGGTCCACAAATTGAGCGATCAAACCTTCCTACAGTTAGGATTGTCTCAAAACACCCACTTGGTCAAACCTTCTTACAGTTAGGACCACAGTCAAAATCCCCTCTCGATTCCCCCAATGAACGAGAGGTCCACAAATTGAGCGATCAAACCTTCCTACAGTTAGGATTGTCTCAAAACACCCACTTGGTCAAACCTTCTTACAGTTAGGACCACAGTCAAAATCCCCTCTCGATTCCCCCAATGAACGAGAGGTCCACAAATTGAGCGATCAAACCTTCCTACAGTTAGGATTGTCTCAAAACACCCACTTGGTCAAACCTTCTTACAGTTAGGACCACAGTCAAAATCCCCTCTCGATTCCCCCAATGAACGAGAGGTCCACAAATTGAGCGATCAAACCTTCCTACAGTTAGGATTGTCTCAAAACACCCACTTGGTCAAACCTTCTTACAGTTAGGACCACAGTCAAAATCCCCTCTCGATTCCCCCAATGAACGAGAGGTCCACAAATTGAGCGATCAAACCTTCCTACAGTTAGGATTGTCTCAAAACACCCACTTGGTCAAACCTTCTTACAGTTAGGACCACAGTCAAAATCCCCTCTCGATTCCCCCAATGAACGAGAGGTCCACAAATTGAGCGATCAAACCTTCCTACAGTTAGGATTGTCTCAAAACACCCACTTGGTCAAACCTTCTTACAGTTAGGACCACAGTCAAAATCCCCTCTCGATTCCCCCAATGAACGAGAGGTCCACAAATTGAGCGATCAAACCTTCCTACAGTTAGGATTGTCTCAAAACACCCACTTGGTCAAACCTTCTTACAGTTAGGACCACAGTCAAAATCCCCTCTCGATTCCCCCAATGAACGAGAGGTCCACAAATTGAGCGATCAAACCTTCCTACAGTTAGGATTGTCTCAAAACACCCACTTGGTCAAACCTTCTTACAGTTAGGACCACAGTCAAAATCCCCTCTCGATTCCCCCAATGAACGAGAGGTCCACAAATTGAGCGATCAAACCTTCCTACAGTTAGGATTGTCTCAAAACACCCACTTGGTCAAACCTTCTTACAGTTAGGACCACAGTCAAAATCCCCTCTCGATTCCCCCAATGAACGAGAGGTCCACAAATTGAGCGATCAAACCTTCCTACAGTTAGGATTGTCTCAAAACACCCACTTGGTCAAACCTTCTTACAGTTAGGACCACAGTCAAAATCCCCTCTCGATTCCCCCAATGAACGAGAGGTCCACAAATTGAGCGATCAAACCTTCCTACAGTTAGGATTGTCTCAAAACACCCACTTGGTCAAACCTTCTTACAGTTAGGACCACAGTCAAAATCCCCTCTCGATTCCCCCAATGAACGAGAGGTCCACAAATTGAGCGATCAAACCTTCCTACAGTTAGGATTGTCTCAAAACACCCACTTGGTCAAACCTTCTTACAGTTAGGACCACAGTCAAAATCCCCTCTCGATTCCCCCAATGAACGAGAGGTCCACAAATTGAGCGATCAAACCTTCCTACAGTTAGGATTGTCTCAAAACACCCACTTGGTCAAACCTTCTTACAGTTAGGACCACAGTCAAAATCCCCTCTCGATTCCCCCAATGAACGAGAGGTCCACAAATTGAGCGATCAAACCTTCCTACAGTTAGGATTGTCTCAAAACACCCACTTGGTCAAACCTTCTTACAGTTAGGACCACAGTCAAAATCCCCTCTCGATTCCCCCAATGAACGAGAGGTCCACAAATTGAGCGATCAAACCTTCCTACAGTTAGGATTGTCTCAAAACACCCACTTGGTCAAACCTTCTTACAGTTAGGACCACAGTCAAAATCCCCTCTCGATTCCCCCAATGAACGAGAGGTCCACAAATTGAGCGATCAAACCTTCCTACAGTTAGGATTGTCTCAAAACACCCACTTGGTCAAACCTTCTTACAGTTAGGACCACAGTCAAAATCCCCTCTCGATTCCCCCAATGAACGAGAGGTCCACAAATTGAGCGATCAAACCTTCCTACAGTTAGGATTGTCTCAAAACACCCACTTGGTCAAACCTTCTTACAGTTAGGACCACAGTCAAAATCCCCTCTCGATTCCCCCAATGAACGAGAGGTCCACAAATTGAGCGATCAAACCTTCCTACAGTTAGGATTGTCTCAAAACACCCACTTGGTCAAACCTTCTTACAGTTAGGACCACAGTCAAAATCCCCTCTCGATTCCCCCAATGAACGAGAGGTCCACAAATTGAGCGATCAAACCTTCCTACAGTTAGGATTGTCTCAAAACACCCACTTGGTCAAACCTTCTTACAGTTAGGACCACAGTCAAAATCCCCTCTCGATTCCCCCAATGAACGAGAGGTCCACAAATTGAGCGATCAAACCTTCCTACAGTTAGGATTGTCTCAAAACACCCACTTGGTCAAACCTTCTTACAGTTAGGACCACAGTCAAAATCCCCTCTCGATTCCCCCAATGAACGAGAGGTCCACAAATTGAGCGATCAAACCTTCCTACAGTTAGGATTGTCTCAAAACACCCACTTGGTCAAACCTTCTTACAGTTAGGACCACAGTCAAAATCCCCTCTCGATTCCCCCAATGAACGAGAGGTCCACAAATTGAGCGATCAAACCTTCCTACAGTTAGGATTGTCTCAAAACACCCACTTGGTCAAACCTTCTTACAGTTAGGACCACAGTCAAAATCCCCTCTCGATTCCCCCAATGAACGAGAGGTCCACAAATTGAGCGATCAAACCTTCCTACAGTTAGGATTGTCTCAAAACACCCACTTGGTCAAACCTTCTTACAGTTAGGACCACAGTCAAAATCCCCTCTCGATTCCCCCAATGAACGAGAGGTCCACAAATTGAGCGATCAAACCTTCCTACAGTTAGGATTGTCTCAAAACACCCACTTGGTCAAACCTTCTTACAGTTAGGACCACAGTCAAAATCCCCTCTCGATTCCCCCAATGAACGAGAGGTCCACAAATTGAGCGATCAAACCTTCCTACAGTTAGGATTGTCTCAAAACACCCACTTGGTCAAACCTTCTTACAGTTAGGACCACAGTCAAAATCCCCTCTCGATTCCCCCAATGAACGAGAGGTCCACAAATTGAGCGATCAAACCTTCCTACAGTTAGGATTGTCTCAAAACACCCACTTGGTCAAACCTTCTTACAGTTAGGACCACAGTCAAAATCCCCTCTCGATTCCCCCAATGAACGAGAGGTCCACAAATTGAGCGATCAAACCTTCCTACAGTTAGGATTGTCTCAAAACACCCACTTGGTCAAACCTTCTTACAGTTAGGACCACAGTCAAAATCCCCTCTCGATTCCCCCAATGAACGAGAGGTCCACAAATTGAGCGATCAAACCTTCCTACAGTTAGGATTGTCTCAAAACACCCACTTGGTCAAACCTTCTTACAGTTAGGACCACAGTCAAAATCCCCTCTCGATTCCCCCAATGAACGAGAGGTCCACAAATTGAGCGATCAAACCTTCCTACAGTTAGGATTGTCTCAAAACACCCACTTGGTCAAACCTTCTTACAGTTAGGACCACAGTCAAAATCCCCTCTCGATTCCCCCAATGAACGAGAGGTCCACAAATTGAGCGATCAAACCTTCCTACAGTTAGGATTGTCTCAAAACACCCACTTGGTCAAACCTTCTTACAGTTAGGACCACAGTCAAAATCCCCTCTCGATTCCCCCAATGAACGAGAGGTCCACAAATTGAGCGATCAAACCTTCCTACAGTTAGGATTGTCTCAAAACACCCACTTGGTCAAACCTTCTTACAGTTAGGACCACAGTCAAAATCCCCTCTCGATTCCCCCAATGAACGAGAGGTCCACAAATTGAGCGATCAAACCTTCCTACAGTTAGGATTGTCTCAAAACACCCACTTGGTCAAACCTTCTTACAGTTAGGACCACAGTCAAAATCCCCTCTCGATTCCCCCAATGAACGAGAGGTCCACAAATTGAGCGATCAAACCTTCCTACAGTTAGGATTGTCTCAAAACACCCACTTGGTCAAACCTTCTTACAGTTAGGACCACAGTCAAAATCCCCTCTCGATTCCCCCAATGAACGAGAGGTCCACAAATTGAGCGATCAAACCTTCCTACAGTTAGGATTGTCTCAAAACACCCACTTGGTCAAACCTTCTTACAGTTAGGACCACAGTCAAAATCCCCTCTCGATTCCCCCAATGAACGAGAGGTCCACAAATTGAGCGATCAAACCTTCCTACAGTTAGGATTGTCTCAAAACACCCACTTGGTCAAACCTTCTTACAGTTAGGACCACAGTCAAAATCCCCTCTCGATTCCCCCAATGAACGAGAGGTCCACAAATTGAGCGATCAAACCTTCCTACAGTTAGGATTGTCTCAAAACACCCACTTGGTCAAACCTTCTTACAGTTAGGACCACAGTCAAAATCCCCTCTCGATTCCCCCAATGAACGAGAGGTCCACAAATTGAGCGATCAAACCTTCCTACAGTTAGGATTGTCTCAAAACACCCACTTGGTCAAACCTTCTTACAGTTAGGACCACAGTCAAAATCCCCTCTCGAGAATCGTTCGACGCTGGAAGAACGCATCCGTAAACGCCGCGCACTATCAGCGCAGGCACGGGCTCAAGCCGAAGAAGCCCGTAGAAAGTTGCAGAAAGAGGTGGTCAAGAAGCCGCCACCAACTCGCAAAGTCTGGAGGCCAAAGTCTGAAGCGGCAATTCAGGCTAAGGAGCAACCTTTGCAGCCTCCAACCAAAATTCAACCTCCGGCGAACCCAGCTAAGTCGCCGAGAATTCCCATAGCTACTCCGGGAGATCATGCAGAATCCTCCCGAAGAAGAAAGCCAGTCTTGGAGCGCCTCGGTCCAATTCCCGATGAGCGAAGCAAAGCTCCGATCCAAGAACGTTTGGGCCCACTAAGAAAACCCCGAACGAATCAACACGCTGGGGGTCGCCGCAACCCTCAACGTGACAGAGAAATCATGGCACCCAAGCGCACTACTTTGCGCATTGAAGTTCAGGAGCCCGCTGAGAATTCACGCCCAAAAAGGCATGTCTCAAGGCGCGTGACTCTTGAAAGTCCAAGGAAGGCAATTCTCCCTCAGAAGGAAACGTTATCATCTGATGATGATTACGTTATACCTGAGAAATTGTGCCAACACACGATAGGTTGCTCTGACTTTCAAACGGACGAGCTGTACTATCATGCTGGGGGTACGAGCAAAGCCAGAAAGAGGAGTCCTCGAAGGCTAGAAACTCAGTGCCCTTGTTCAAAGCTCATTCGGGCGGTACTGTCTCAATGCAACTGCATCAAGGTAGTCCCCGAGAGAATTTCAGTGTTCGAAAGGCTCGGCACCGAAACGCCAAAACCAAGGTATAGGCGTTTCCGGCAAAGAAGAACGGTGGTTAAAGACGGAGAATTTCCGAGGGTCACCGCCAACATGACCAGCAAAGAGACATCGACACAGGTTAATCTCAAGTCGTTTCTGGAAGCATCCCGGCGTGTAACCCGTCTGCAGTCCGGAGCCATCGCACGAGGAACTTATGGTAGGGTTCGGACAAGATTGCCTTCGGAAGATGAAGAATCGGATTCCTGCTCTGCTGTCGCATCGGACAATACAGTGTCCAGCGAAGGACAACCCCGCGAGTCATTTATGATAAGCGCGGAAGAAATGGCCAAGATGCTTGAAGACGCTTTGGCTAAGCAGAAAGAAAGCTTCAGGTTCGAGATGCAGATGGCCATGCAGACTATGAGAGAGATGCATGAGCAACAAATCCAGGCATTCAGGAACCAACAAGGTGAACCAAGTCACCGTAATCATGTTGTTCAGGAAGAAGAGCACACGGATAGGGATGGAGCTCACAATGCCAATAACCCTCCCGTCAATGCAGGGGGTGATAACGAGGATGCCAACGAGGATACAAGTGAAGACTTGAAGATCAAAGATCTCGAGAGCAAAATCAACACATTGATCTCCGCTCAAGAGACGAAGAAAACAGGCATTCCCTGTCCATACCCAAGAGAGTGGGAATCGATCCCCTATCCGGCGAAGTTCAGTTTAATCAACTTCACGCTGTTCGATGGGAAGGGTTCCCCCACTCAGCATTTGATTTATTTCAAATCGCACCTGGGTATTATTTCCGGCAATGAGCCTCTGATGGTGCGGTCATTCGTCGGCACTCTTCGCGGAGCCGCCTTCGATTGGTATCGCCGCCTCAAGCCAAGTAGCGTGAACAGCTGGGACGATATGGAGACCATGTTCCTCGCCAACTTCTTCGACGACGACACCGAGATATCTATCGGAGCATTACTCGATGAGAAGCAGAAGGACGGGGAGTTAGTCGAAACCTTCGTTAAAAGGTTCCGGACGCCAACTTCTTCGACGACGACACCGAGATATCTATCGGAGCATTACTCGATGAGAAGCAGAAGGACGGGCAGTTAGTCGAAACCTTCGTTAAAAGGTTCCGGAACAAAGCGATGAATTGTCGGGACCCGATCACCAATGAATTCATCCTC
>NW_017973919.1:0-9539 GCF_001876935.1 Asparagus officinalis
AGATCGATGGCCCGCTGCCCGAGGATATGTTTCCTGAGCCCGTACTCCCTCAGGATCCCGAGAATGGTTATTTTGAAAGTACGTGCCTCTCCTCGAGTTAATTATAGGACTAGCCAATTTTTTGACTAATGCAGCTATAATGTAATGCATCTGAACATTCTGTTCTGTGTTTAACAGGAGCTTTTGCCGAGGCTGATCCTGCTGAGCCGGCTGTGAGACCAACTCCACCAGTTGACACACCCACAGCCGTTACGTCTCCGCTACCCCCAGCGACTCAAGGGGAAGGAGGTATAAATTAAGCCGCTGAAAATGTCATTTATTTCCTTATTAAGGCTTTTTGACGGATTTCTCCTTTTTGTGTAGGGCTTTCCTCTCGGCTTCATGTCCTCGTGAAGGAGTTGTTATCGGACAATGACCCTGAGAAGATCGTCATTTGTGTAGAAGTCCGCTCTTTCTTCTCCTTTATGAATGTTATGCTTCGCAAACTCCTCCACGACGGACTTTCCCTTCGCCAGTTTAAACCATTCCTTGATTCTAAAATAAATTTAATAAGGGATGTGGGATACCCAGATCTGGCGAGAGTTATATTCGATGACCTTGACTGCTTAGAGCGTGAGCTTCAGATGTTTCACGAGCTCCGGGATGCAGGTGCCTCTTCATTCATTGCTGCTGAGTTGGATACTCGCTTACAGTCATGGCGCAGTACTCGGATGGTTGCTGAGCTCGAGATTCAGGTGCAGCGAGGCCGAATAGATCGAGTTGAGGCTAACCTTGCTACTAAATCATCCTCACTTGACGAGCTTGATTCTTCCATCACTTCTTATGAGACCCAGATAGATCAGCTCCGACGAGAACTCCGTGAGAAGGAGGAGACTTTGAGTATTCTCCAGATGACAAAGCTGCAGGATCAGCAAACACACACTGCTTTATCTGATGAGCTGAAGTCCTTGAAGCAGCAGCTGGTCGAGACAGAGGAAGTTGCGGTGAAGACTTTAGCCGCCAATGAAGAGATCTCCGTGAGAAGGAGGAGACTTTGAGTATTCTCCAGATGACAAAGCTGCAGGATCAGCAAACACACACTGCTTCATCTGATGAGCTGAAGTCCTTGAAGTAGCAGCTGGTCGAGACAGAGGAAGTTGCGGTGAAGACTTTAGCCGCCAATGAAGAGTCCATCAGAGCCGAGTTGCAGGATGAGCTTAGGCAAGCTTATGATGAGAAGCTGTCTAAGTTTAGTCAGCAGATCCTTATCCATTGGCTTGATGTATGATTTTATTTGCTGAAAACTTTGACATTTGATTCTCTTAGTGAAACTGGTTTTTATCTTTATCTTTATTATGATTCCTCATTCCGTTTGAAATGATTGACCATAATACTCATAGGATTTTTGGCAAACCCTCAGCCTTCAACGGGTTTGAATAGCCTTTACCGACTACCGTTTGAGTCGGGCTAGCATGCGGATTGTCGAAATCCGTTCCGCATGTAACGTTGTGCTAAGGGAGTAAACTCCCTTAGACTTCGTGCTATGATGTCGAATACATAGACTTCGCCATTGTTACGGGAATAGGCTACCCGGCGACACGTGTTAGGTGTTGACTTTAGGATTTTTGGCTAACCCCCAGCCTTCAACGGGTTAGATTAGCCTTTACCGACTACCGTTTGAGTCGGGCTAGCATGCGGATTATCGGAATCCGTTCCGCATGTAACGTTGTGCTAAAGGAATGAAATCCCTTAGACTTGATGCTACGACTTCGAATACGTAGACTTCGCCATTGTTACGGGAATAGGCTACCCGGCAACACGTGTTAGGTGTTGACTTTATCCCTACTTAGGCTTCGGGATAAAATACCCCAGAATCGGACTCTGGTGTCTTTTTGTTCGGAAAAAGACTAAACCGGCGACGCGTGTCAGGCGTTCAACGGGTTTGATTAGCCTTTACCGACTACCGTTTGAGTCGGGCTAGCATGCGAAATTGTCGGAATCCGTTCCGCATGTAACGTTGTGCTAAAGGAATGAAATCCCTTAGACTTGATGCTACGACTTCGAATACGTAGACTTCGCCATTGTTACGGGAATAAGCTACCCGGCAACACGTGTTAGGTGTTGACTTTATCCCTACTTAGGCTTCGGGATAAAATACCCCAGAATCGGACTCTGGTGTCTTTTTGTTCGGAAAAAGACTAAACCGGCGACGCGTGTTAGGCGCTGACTTTCTGCCACAATGTTGAATATGTGGACGGGTGTTCTTTTTAGCGGTTAAGAACTAACCGGCAGCGCAGGTTATGCGCAGACTTATCCTTACTTAGGTTTCAGGATAGAATACCCTAGAATCGAACTCTGGTGTCTTTTTGTACGAAAAAAGACTAAACCGGCAGCGCGTGTTAGGCGCAGACTTATCCCTGCTTAGGATTCGGGATAAACTTCCTAGGATGAATCCTAAATTGATAAATTTCGGAAAAGATCGATGCGGGAAAGGCAGAATTTTATATTCTATTTCCCGGTCTTCTTTTAGGGTGAAGGCGAACCCGAAAACAAGGAAGGAAGAATTTTATATTCTATTCCCTGATCCTGGAAAGGAAGAATTTTATATTCTATTTCCAGCGAGGAAGAAACTAGAAGTGGGGTGTCCACTCCGAGAATCTGGAAAAATTTAGATAAACTTGCCTTTTATAGGATGAGTTATCTAAACTGAAAATGGGTTCTTCGTTTATCGAAGTGGAATTTCAACTTTGGCTATAACCATGGGAAGGCTTGACCAAAGAGAAAAGAAAGGAGTTCTTTCGTTTATCGAAAGGAGACTCTGATCTGAAAGGGGACCTTCTTGTCTATGGAAAGAGTCAAGAAGGTCAGATGGACATTTTTTATGGACCCACTGTCAATTGAAACTGATCAGTGAGGGATTTTGGTGGAGACAATGATTTTGGGTTATCCTCTAGAATATTAAGTGTAATATTCTTCGAGGAACTTCCCGGTAAATGAGTTATCCTGAATGTACTAGGGATAGTACTTTTTCAGGAACTTCCCATTTATTGGCATTAATTGCCTGGCGCCCTCTAGGGAAATCAGACGGTAAGCGCCGTTTGAATAGACTGTGTCTATTACAAACGGTCCTTCCCATTTGGGTTCGAATTTACCTTTCTTCTTGGAGGTGAGAATTATTGGTCGGCGAGCAGCGAGGACCAGATCTCCTTCCTTGAAGCTTCTCTGTCGGACTCTTTTGTTAAAAGCCCTTGACATCCTGGCTTGGTAAAACTCGATGTGTTGTTGAGCCTCCAAACGCTTTTCATCCAGCCTCTCGAGCTCTTCGAGACGCTTCTGATGTTGTTCTTCGGTCGTCATCTCCGTTGCGAGAGCGATCCGAAGGGAGGGAATTTGAATTTCCAAAGGTAGCACCGCTTCGCATCCATATACTAACGAGTACGGAGTAGCTCCCGTAGGAGTGCGTATGGTGGTGCGATAAGCCCAGAGTGCCTCCCCAAGTTTATCGTCCCAGTCTCGTTTGTTGGTCTTCACGAGCTTAGACAGGATCTTAATGATCGTCTTATTGAAAGCTTCAGCTAATCCGTTTGCAGCTGGATAATACGCTGTTGATGATACATCCTCGATCTTGAATTTATCACAAAACCTGATGAAAGCGTTGCTTATGAACTGTGGACCGTTATCGTGGATGATCCGTCTCGGCACGCCGTGTCGGTATATGACATGATGCTTGATGAAGTTGATGACGTTGTTTGTCTTCACTTCCTTAAGCGGAATCGCCTCAGCCCACTTTGAAAAGTAGTCAGTGATAGCGAGAATAAACCGATCACCTTTGACTGAAGGGGGAAAAATTGGACCGACAATGTCCATACCCCAAGTCTCGAATGGCCAGGATGTGGTTGATGTGTGTAATCGTTCTGGCGGTTGGTGCATATAATTTGCATGCACTTGACAGGCGTGACATTCTCGTGCATATTCGATTGCGTCACGTACCATTGTTGGCCAATAATATCCCATTCTTCTGATTCGATCATATAGCTTGGGACCAGGTTGATGCGCACCGCATTCTCCTTCGTGCGCTTCCTTAAGCACTTCTTTTGCTTCTTCGTTCGAAAGGCATCGGAGGAGCAAATCGTCATACCCCCGGCGGTATAACGTACGGGTCTCGATATTGTAAAAGAACCGTGGTGCTCTTCGGCGAATAGATTCTTTTTCTTTTACATCCTCCGGCAAGATGCCATATTGGACGTAGTCAATGATAGGAAAGCGCCAATCTCGGGACTCAGACCCGATTTGAGTTGAGTTCACCTCCTTGGTGTTTGGGCCCCTATCATCTTCTTCTTCATCGGTACCCATATTGTATAGGGGTACGAAGAGTTGATGCGATCTTACTGTGACTAGCAACTCTGTTTCAGGCGGTCGTGCGAGGGACACTGCTAGTGCCGCCAGTGCATCTGCATAAGCGTTCTGGAGGCGAGGGATGTATTCAATGAAGAATTCCTCAAAGGATTCCGCCATTTTGATGGCCTCCTGGTGATACGGTATCAGGTCTTGGTTCCTGACTTCATACTCTCCACGGACTTGGTTGACTATTAGCTGCGAATCTCCGAAAGCTTCAAGATATTCGACCCCCAGCTCTTTGGCGAAACTGAGTCCAATGAGAAGCGCGTTGTACTCGGCCACATTGTTGGAACATGGACCCGTTAGCGAATAGGCTCGAGGTATTACATGCTTTCCCGGAGAAACTAGGACGACTCCAACTCCGGAGGAGACTGTAGAACATCCGGGGGTTATTCGGGACCGCATAGATCGAGTTGAGGCTGATTTCGCCACTAGATCTTCTTTCCTCGAGGAGCTTGATTCTCAGATAGATCAGCTCCGACGAGAACTCCGTGAGAAGGAAGACACAAAGATGCAGAATCAGCAAGCAAATGCTGCTTTATCTGATGAGCTGAAGTCCTTGAAGCAGAGACTGGCTGAGACAGAGGAGGATGCTGTGAGGACTTTAGCTGCGAACGAAGAGTCTGTTAGAGCTGAGTTGCAGGAGGAGCTTAGACGCTCTTATGACGAGAAGTTATCTGAATTCAGTCAGCAGATTCTTAGCCATGGGCTTGATGTATGATTTTATTTGCTGAAAACCTTGACATTTGATTCTCTTTAGTGGAATTGGTTTTTATCTTTATCTTTATTATGATTCCTCATCACGTTTGAAATGATTGACCATAATACTCATAGGATTTTTGGCAAACCCCCAGCCTTCAACGGGTTTGATTAGCCTTTACCGACTACCGTTTGAGTCGGGCTAGCATGCGGATTATCGGAATCCGTTCCGCATGTAACGTTGTGCTAAGGGAATGAACTCCCTTAGACTTCGTGCTATGATGTCGAATACATAGACTTCGCCATTGTTACGGGAATAGGCTACCCGGCGACACGTGTTAGGTGTTGACTTTAGGATTTTTTGGCTAACCCCCAGCCTTCAACGGGTTTGATTAGCCTTTACCGACTACCGTTTGAGTCGGGCTAGCATGCGGATTATCGGAATCCGTTCCGCATGTAACGTTGTGCTAAGGGAATGAACTCCCTTAGACTTCGTGCTATGATGTCGAATACATAGACTTCGCCATTGTTACGGGAATAGGCTACCCGGCGACACGTGTTAGGTGTTGACTTTAGGATTTTTGGCTAACCCCCAGCCTTCAACGGGTTTGATTAGCCTTTACCGACTACCGTTTGAGTCGGGCTAGCATGCGGATTGTCGGAATCCGTTCCGCATGTAACGTTGTGCTAAGGGAATGAACTCCCTTAGACTTCGTGCTATGATGTCGAATACATAGACTTCGCCATTGTTACGGGAATAGGCTACCCGGCGACACGTGTTAGGTGTTGACTTTAGGATTTTTGGCTAACCCCCAGCCTTCAACGGGTTTGATTAGCCTTTACCGACTACCGTTTGAGTCGGGCTAGCATGCGGATTGTCTAACTCCGTTCGCATGTAACGTTGTGCTAAGAGAATGAATTCTCTTAGACTTCGTGCTATGATGTCGAATACATAGACTTCGCCATTGTTACGGGAATAGGCTACCCGGCAACACGTGTTAGGTGTTGACTTTATCCCTACTTAGGTTTCGGGATAAAATACCCCAGACTGGTCTTCTGGTGTCTTTTTCTACGGCGAAAGACTAAACCGGCGACGCGTGTTAGGCGTCGGCATATCCCTTCTTAGGATTCAGGATGACATTCCCCATGCGTGTAAGGCATGGATTTTGGTGTTATTAATGACGACCTGCCACAATGTTGAATATGTGGACGGGTGTTCTTTTTAACGGTTAAGAACTAACCGGCAGCGCAGGTTAAGCGCAGACTTATCCTTGCTTAGGTTTCAGGATAAAATACCCCAGAATCAGACTCTGGTGTCTTTTTGTGCGGAAAAAGACTAAACCGGCAGCGCGTGTTAGGCGCAGACTTATCCCTGCTTAGGATTCGGGATAAACTTCCTAGGATGAATCCTAAATTGACAAATTTTGGAAAGAGCGGTGCGGGAAAGGAAGAATTTTATATTCTATTTCCCGGTCTTCTTTTAGGGTGAAGGCGAACCCAACAGACAAGGAAGGAAGAATTTTATATTCTATTCCCTGATTCTGGAAAGGAAGAATTTTATATTCTATTTCCAGCGAAGAAGAAACTAGAAGTGGGGTGTCCACTCCGAGAATCTGGAAAATTTAGATAAACTTGCCTTTTATAGGATGGGTTATCTAAACTGAAAATGGGTTCTTCGTTTATCGAAGTGGAATTTCAACTTTGGCTATAACCATGGGAAGGCTTGACCAAAGAGAAAGAGAAGGGAGTTCTTTCGTTTATCGAAAGGGGACTCTGAACTGAAAGTGGACCTCTTGTTCATGGAAAGAGTCAAGAGGGCTAGAAAGACATTTTTGGTGGACTCACTGTCAATTGAAACTGATCAGTGAGGGATTTTGGTGGTAAAAAAATGATTTTGGGTTATCCTCTAGAATATTAAGTGTAATATTCTTCAAGGAACTTCCCGGTAAATGAGTTATCCTGAATATACTAGGGATAGTACTTTTTCAGGAACTTCCCATTTATTGGCATTAATTGCCTGGCGCCTTCTTGGGTAATCAGGCGATATGCGCCGTTTGAGTAGACTATGTCTATCACAAACGGGCCTTCCCATTTGGGTTCGAATTTACCTTTCTTCTTGGAGGTGAGAATTATTGGTCGGCGAGCAGCGAGGACCAGATCTCCTTCCTTGAAGCTTCTCTGTCGGACTCTTTTGTTAAAAGCCCTTGACATCCTGGCCTGATAAAACTCAATTTGCTGTTGAGCTTCCAAGCGCCTTTCATCCAGCCTCTAAAGCTCTTCGAGACGCTTCTGATGCTGTTCTTCTGTCGTCATCTCTGTTGCGAGGGTGATCCGAAGGGATGAAATCTGAATTTCCAGCGGTAGCACAGCTTCACATACGAGCTTTGACAGGATCTTAATGATCGTTTTGTTAAACGCTTCAGCTAATCCATTCGTAGCGGGATAATAAGCTGTCGACGAAACATCTTCAATTTTGAACTTGTCGCAGAACCTGACGAAGGCGTTGCTTATGAACTGCGGATTAATGATTGTCTTGTTAAACGCCTCAGCTAATCCGTTCGCAGCGGGATAGTAAGCTGTCGACGAAACATCTTCAATTTTGAACTTGTCGCAGAACCTGACGAAGGCGTTGCTTATGAACTGCGGACCGTTGTCATGAATGATCCGTCTTGGCACGTCGTGTCTGTATATAACATGATGCTTGATAAAATTGATGACGTTGTTCGTCTTCACTTCTTTAAGCGGAATCGCTTCAGCCCACTTTGAGAAATAGTCCGTGATTGCGAGGATGAATCGATCGCCTTTGACTGAAGGGGGAAAAATAGGACCGACAATGTCCATACCCCATGTCTCGAACGGCCAAGACGTAATTGACACGTGCAACTGCTCTGGTGGTTGATGCATATAATTTGCATGTATTTGACATGCATGACACTCTCTGGCATATTCGATTGCGTCACGAACCATCGTTGGCCAGAAATACCCCATTCTTCTGATGCGATCATACAGTTTGGGACCAGGCTGATGCGCACCACATTCTCCTTCGTGTGCTTCCTTAAGAACTTCTTCTGCTTCTTTGTTCGAAAGGCATCGGAGTAACAAACCATCGTACCCTCTACGGTATAACGTATGGGTCTCGGTATTATAGAAGAATCTTGGTGCTCTTCGGCGGATTGATTCTCTTTCTTTTACATCCTCTGGCAAAATACCGTATTGGACGTAGTCGATGATAGGAAAGCGCCAATCTCGGGACTCAGACCCAATTTGAGTTGAATTCACCTCTTTGGCGCTCATATTTCTATCATCTTCCTGTTCAATCTCCATACTGTATATGGGTATGCAGAGTTGATGCGTCCTCACCGTGACCAAGAGTTCAGTTTCGGGAGGTTGTGCAAGTGATACCGCTAACGCTGCCAGTGCATCCGCATAGCGTTCTGGAGGCGAGGGATGTATTCGATAAAGAATTCTTCAAAAGATTCTGCCATTCTGATGGCTTCCTGGTGGTATGGGATCAGGTCAGGATTCCTGACTTCATACTCTCCGCGAACTTGGTTGACTATCAGTTGAGAATCCCCAAAAGCTTCGAGATATTCGACCCCCAGCTCCTTGGCAAAACTGAGTCCAATGAGAAGCGCGTTGTACTCGGCTACGTTATTGGAGCACAGACTAGTCAATGAATAAGCCCGAGGCATCACATGTTTTCCCGGGGAGATTAAGACAACTCCAACCCTAGAGGAAACAGTAGAACCTCCCGGGGTTATTACCTTATTAACTGCCCTTGAAGCACCATCGAAGTATAATTGCCATACTTGTTGGTGCGACGTGGTGTTAACCTCATGGGTTTCATCCGGCAAGTCATCATATACTTCTGCCGTATCTGTGGTCGGGTTTGCCGCCAGAAGATCACAAATCGCTTGTCCTTTAATCGACTTCTGCTGTTTGAAGTGCAAATCATACTGGGATAAGAGAAGGGCCCACTTCGCTAACCGCCAATTCATAGAGGCCGGTTGCGTCATAAATACCCGTACTGGATTTACGTTGGAAATGACGTAAATCGTCTGTCCTACCAAGTAATGCCGCATCTTTTGCATTGCGAATACTAATGCGAGGCATTCTTTCTCAACCATCGGATATCGAGATTCCGCACCTACCAAGGTCCAACTTAGGTAATAAACTGCCTGTTCGTGACCACTATCATCGTCTTGTGCTAGTAAGGCACTTATCGAATGACTTAGGTAATAAACTGCCTGTTCGTGACCACTATCATCGTCTTGTGCTAGTAAGGCACTTATCGAATGGTTCATCGCTTTGAGATAAATCAAGAACGGTTTACCAGATTTCGGTGCAACAAGAACAGGGGGGTTCGCTAGATATGTCTTGATATCTTCGAATGTTTTTTGGCAGGCATCATCCCAAATAAACGATACTCCTTTCTTGTTCAGCTTAGAGAACGGTTGGCACTT
>NW_017973920.1:0-9539 GCF_001876935.1 Asparagus officinalis
AGACGGGGAGGCACCACTGCTATGAAGACTTTCAGCCCCGGGAACTGTAGTAGTATCAGGCCCAACGCCGGGTCCTACAATGACACTCCTATGTTAACCAAATGGAAATTTGGATAAGTAAGGAGGATCGGGATAAGAAAATCGTATGCATACCTGCAATCCCCCCGTCCTCAGATGCAGCCGGGATGCCAAGAGTCATGAGAGTATCGGCCCAAGCGGCTGGTCCTATGATGGCATTCTCTTATTAGTCAAAATAAAAAATTTTAGACGAATAAGAAGGATTGGGATAGTACAGTCATCTGCATACCTGTAGATCCATCATCCGTAGGCATTTGAGGGATGCCAGGAGTCATATGAGAATCAGTCTTAGTGGCTGGTCCTATGATTGCACTCATATATTAGTCAAAAGACGGATGAACATAGAAAAGCACAATATCCCTAAATCGTATGCATACCTGCAAGCCCGTCACTCTGAGGCAAACTGGATATGCCAGGGATAGATACCGGGCTAACTCCAATGGTTGACACTGCGATAATCAATCATTCATTAGTCAAAGAATCAGATATGTACCGGTAGATGAATCATTCCCAAAGAATGGTCTCTCGGTCCCTCTGGTCATTAGTCATATGAAATATCGGGCAAGAGGGAGAAAATCAGATATATACCGGTAGATGAATCGTTCCCGAAGAATGGTCTCTCGGTCCCTCTGGAAGTCTGCTCAGCCAACATGTCAGCTAATAAGCCGGCATCCGGCTTCGAGAAGCTTGGCCCCTCCATCGCAACATCTGCAGGGTAACCTGAATGTTAAAGGATGAGGAAAGCTCGAGAAGATACTTTCAGCAAAAAAACAGGAAGTCTTCCTTCCCCATGCTTGAGGAAAATGACATTGAATGTGGATATACCTGAATAAGGGACTGCGGGCTCAACATTATTCATCTGTTCGAGATCGATATTTAGATCAATGCCCAAAGACCCGTCGTGAAGAGCGTCGCACATTTGTTGCACAAAGCAATCCATGTTGTCAACACCAGGGGACGCCGAACCCGGCGGGAGTTCGCCCTCTTCAAAGAAATCTGGAGCACAAAACATGGTTACAAATCCCAAAAGGTAAACAACCTTGAAGCAAGAGCAATTGAATGTTACCTCCCCCTCCATCGGCGGTGCTCCCTAAGTCCACTCCAGGGAGATAGAATATAAAATTCTTCCTCTCCTCGGACCTTTCCGATGCTCGGAGTGGCGACCCCACTCCCAGTTCATCATTCCGGGTGCTCGGAGTGGAGATCCCATTCCCAGTTCATCCTTCCAGATACTGGGGGTGGAGAATCCCACCTCGAGTTTCTTTTCCAGCTGAAGATAGAATATAAAATTCTTCCTCTTTAGCACCGGGAGATAGAATATAAAATTCTTCCTCTCCTCGGACCTTTCCGATGCTCGGAGTGGCGACCCCACTCCCAGTTCATCATTCCGGGTGCTCGGAGTGGAGATCCCATTCCCAGTTCATCCTTCCAGATACTGGGGGTGGAGAATCCCACCTCGAGTTTCTTTTCCAGCTGAAGATAGAATATAAAATTCTTCCTCTTTAGCACCGGGAGATAGAATATAAAATTCTTCCTCTCCTCGGACCTTTCCGATGCTCGGAGTGGCGACCCCACTCCCAGTTCATCATTCCGGGTGCTCGGAGTGGAGATCCCATTCCCAGTTCATCCTTCCAGATACTGGGGGTGGAGAATCCCACCTCGAGTTTCTTTTCCAGCTGAAGATAGAATATAAAATTCTTCCTCTTTAGCACCGGGAGATAGAATATAAAATTCTTCCTCTCCTCGGACCTTTCCGATGCTCGGAGTGGCGACCCCACTCCCAGTTCATCATTCCGGGTGCTCGGAGTGGAGATCCCATTCCCAGTTCATCCTTCCAGATACTGGGGGTGGAGAATCCCACCTCGAGTTTCTTTTCCAGCTGAAGATAGAATATAAAATTCTTCCTCTTTAGCACCGGGAGATAGAATATAAAATTCTTCCTCTCCTCGGACCTTTCCGATGCTCGGAGTGGCGACCCCACTCCCAGTTCATCATTCCGGGTGCTCGGAGTGGAGATCCCATTCCCAGTTCATCCTTCCAGATACTGGGGGTGGAGAATCCCACCTCGAGTTTCTTTTCCAGCTGAAGATAGAATATAAAATTCTTCCTCTTTAGCACCGGGAGATAGAATATAAAATTCTTCCTCTCCTCGGACCTTTCCGATGCTCGGAGTGGCGACCCCACTCCCAGTTCATCATTCCGGGTGCTCGGAGTGGAGATCCCATTCCCAGTTCATCCTTCCAGATACTGGGGGTGGAGAATCCCACCTCGAGTTTCTTTTCCAGCTGAAGATAGAATATAAAATTCTTCCTCTTTAGCACCGGGAGATAGAATATAAAATTCTTCCTCTCCTCGGACCTTTCCGATGCTCGGAGTGGCGACCCCACTCCCAGTTCATCATTCCGGGTGCTCGGAGTGGAGATCCCATTCCCAGTTCATCCTTCCAGATACTGGGGGTGGAGAATCCCACCTCGAGTTTCTTTTCCAGCTGAAGATAGAATATAAAATTCTTCCTCTTTAGCACCGGGAGATAGAATATAAAATTCTTCCTCTCCTCGGACCTTTCCGATGCTCGGAGTGGCGACCCCACTCCCAGTTCATCATTCCGGGTGCTCGGAGTGGAGATCCCATTCCCAGTTCATCCTTCCAGATACTGGGGGTGGAGAATCCCACCTCGAGTTTCTTTTCCAGCTGAAGATAGAATATAAAATTCTTCCTCTTTAGCACCGGGAGATAGAATATAAAATTCTTCCTCTCCTCGGACCTTTCCGATGCTCGGAGTGGCGACCCCACTCCCAGTTCATCATTCCGGGTGCTCGGAGTGGAGATCCCATTCCCAGTTCATCCTTCCAGATACTGGGGGTGGAGAATCCCACCTCGAGTTTCTTTTCCAGCTGAAGATAGAATATAAAATTCTTCCTCTTTAGCACCGGGAGATAGAATATAAAATTCTTCCTCTCCTCGGACCTTTCCGATGCTCGGAGTGGCGACCCCACTCCCAGTTCATCATTCCGGGTGCTCGGAGTGGAGATCCCATTCCCAGTTCATCCTTCCAGATACTGGGGGTGGAGAATCCCACCTCGAGTTTCTTTTCCAGCTGAAGATAGAATATAAAATTCTTCCTCTTTAGCACCGGGAGATAGAATATAAAATTCTTCCTCTCCTCGGACCTTTCCGATGCTCGGAGTGGCGACCCCACTCCCAGTTCATCATTCCGGGTGCTCGGAGTGGAGATCCCATTCCCAGTTCATCCTTCCAGATACTGGGGGTGGAGAATCCCACCTCGAGTTTCTTTTCCAGCTGAAGATAGAATATAAAATTCTTCCTCTTTAGCACCGGGAGATAGAATATAAAATTCTTCCTCTCCTCGGACCTTTCCGATGCTCGGAGTGGCGACCCCACTCCCAGTTCATCATTCCGGGTGCTCGGAGTGGAGATCCCATTCCCAGTTCATCCTTCCAGATACTGGGGGTGGAGAATCCCACCTCGAGTTTCTTTTCCAGCTGAAGATAGAATATAAAATTCTTCCTCTTTAGCACCGGGAGATAGAATATAAAATTCTTCCTCTCCTCGGACCTTTCCGATGCTCGGAGTGGCGACCCCACTCCCAGTTCATCATTCCGGGTGCTCGGAGTGGAGATCCCATTCCCAGTTCATCCTTCCAGATACTGGGGGTGGAGAATCCCACCTCGAGTTTCTTTTCCAGCTGAAGATAGAATATAAAATTCTTCCTCTTTAGCACCGGGAGATAGAATATAAAATTCTTCCTCTCCTCGGACCTTTCCGATGCTCGGAGTGGCGACCCCACTCCCAGTTCATCATTCCGGGTGCTCGGAGTGGAGATCCCATTCCCAGTTCATCCTTCCAGATACTGGGGGTGGAGAATCCCACCTCGAGTTTCTTTTCCAGCTGAAGATAGAATATAAAATTCTTCCTCTTTAGCACCGGGAGATAGAATATAAAATTCTTCCTCTCCTCGGACCTTTCCGATGCTCGGAGTGGCGACCCCACTCCCAGTTCATCATTCCGGGTGCTCGGAGTGGAGATCCCATTCCCAGTTCATCCTTCCAGATACTGGGGGTGGAGAATCCCACCTCGAGTTTCTTTTCCAGCTGAAGATAGAATATAAAATTCTTCCTCTTTAGCACCGGGAGATAGAATATAAAATTCTTCCTCTCCTCGGACCTTTCCGATGCTCGGAGTGGCGACCCCACTCCCAGTTCATCATTCCGGGTGCTCGGAGTGGAGATCCCATTCCCAGTTCATCCTTCCAGATACTGGGGGTGGAGAATCCCACCTCGAGTTTCTTTTCCAGCTGAAGATAGAATATAAAATTCTTCCTCTTTAGCACCGGGAGATAGAATATAAAATTCTTCCTCTCCTCGGACCTTTCCGATGCTCGGAGTGGCGACCCCACTCCCAGTTCATCATTCCGGGTGCTCGGAGTGGAGATCCCATTCCCAGTTCATCCTTCCAGATACTGGGGGTGGAGAATCCCACCTCGAGTTTCTTTTCCAGCTGAAGATAGAATATAAAATTCTTCCTCTTTAGCACCGGGAGATAGAATATAAAATTCTTCCTCTCCTCGGACCTTTCCGATGCTCGGAGTGGCGACCCCACTCCCAGTTCATCATTCCGGGTGCTCGGAGTGGAGATCCCATTCCCAGTTCATCCTTCCAGATACTGGGGGTGGAGAATCCCACCTCGAGTTTCTTTTCCAGCTGAAGATAGAATATAAAATTCTTCCTCTTTAGCACCGGGAGATAGAATATAAAATTCTTCCTCTCCTCGGACCTTTCCGATGCTCGGAGTGGCGACCCCACTCCCAGTTCATCATTCCGGGTGCTCGGAGTGGAGATCCCATTCCCAGTTCATCCTTCCAGATACTGGGGGTGGAGAATCCCACCTCGAGTTTCTTTTCCAGCTGAAGATAGAATATAAAATTCTTCCTCTTTAGCACCGGGAGATAGAATATAAAATTCTTCCTCTCCTCGGACCTTTCCGATGCTCGGAGTGGCGACCCCACTCCCAGTTCATCATTCCGGGTGCTCGGAGTGGAGATCCCATTCCCAGTTCATCCTTCCAGATACTGGGGGTGGAGAATCCCACCTCGAGTTTCTTTTCCAGCTGAAGATAGAATATAAAATTCTTCCTCTTTAGCACCGGGAGATAGAATATAAAATTCTTCCTCTCCTCGGACCTTTCCGATGCTCGGAGTGGAGATCCCACTCCCAGTTCATCCTTCCAGATACTGGGGGTGGAGAATCCCACCTCGAGTTTCTTTTCCAGCTGAAGATAGAATATAAAATTCTTCCTCTTTAGCACCGGGAGATAGAATATAAAATTCTTCCTCTCCTCGGACCTTTCCGATGCTCGGAGTGGCGACCCCACTCCCAGTTCATCATTCCGGGTGCTCGGAGTGGAGATCCCATTCCCAGTTCATCCTTCCAGATACTGGGGGTGGGGAATCCCACCTCAAGTTTCCTTTTCCAGCTGAAGATAGAATATAAAATTCTTCCTCTTTAGCACCGGGAGATAGAATATAAAATTCTTCCTCTCCTCGGACCTTTCCGATGCTCGGAGTGGCGACCCCACTCCCAGTTCATCATTCCGGGTGCTCGGAGTGGAGATCCCATTCCCAGTTCATCCTTCCAGATACTGGGGGTGGAGAATCCCACCTCGAGTTTCTTTTCCAGCTGAAGATAGAATATAAAATTCTTCCTCTTTAGCACCGGGAGATAGAATATAAAATTCTTCCTCTCCTCGGACCTTTCCGATGCTCGGAGTGGCGACCCCCCTCCCAGTTCATCATTCCGGGTGCTCGGAGTGGAGATCCCATTCCCAGTTCATCCTTCCAGATACTGGGGGTGGGGAATCCCACCTCAAGTTTCTTTTCCAGCGGGAGATAGAATATAAAATTCTTCCTCTCCTATTTTGACACAACTTTCAACTTCCAATCCGCGCACTTGGTGCATGGGGAATTTTATCCCGAATCCTAAGTAGGGATAAGTCAACACCTAACACGTGTTGCCGGGTAGCCTATTCCCGTGACAAGGGCAAAGTCTACGTATTCGAAGTCGTAGCATTAAGTCTAAGGGAGTTCATTCCTTTAGCACAACGTTACATGCGGAACGGATTTCGACAATCCGCATGCTAGCCCGATTCAAACGGTAATCGGTAAAGGCATATCAAACCCGTTGAAGGCTGGGGGTTTGCCAAAAACCCCAAAGTCAATGCCTAACACGCGTTGCCGGGTAGTCTATTCCCGTAAGAAAGACGAAGTCTATGTATTCAAAGTCATAGCATCAAATCTAAGAAAAGCAATTTTCTTAGCACAACGTTACATGTGGGACGGATCTAGACAATCCACATGCTAGCCCGATTCAAACGGTGATCGGTAAAGGCATATCAAACCCGTTGATGGCTGGGGGTTTGCCAAAAATCCCATAAAATCTGTCATTCAGAAGAAATGCAGACAAATCACAAGAAAGAAGCAAATGTGGAGTTTCTATTAATAGGTCAAGTCAAAAGCATACAACAAAGAGCTCATTAGCCCGAAGGCAACTGACGGCTAAGAATATGAGACTTTAAGCTAAAAAGTCTATCTGCATAACTCTGCTCAAGTCCCGCCTGCAGATCTGCTCGGGCAGATTCCTCAGAACAGCTCAAGATCTCCGCAGCTTCACTCTTCAACTTCATCAATCCCTCCTGAGTGGATCCGAACTCCTCGAGTACCTGGTCACGGGAACGCTCTAGTCCGATCAAGTCATCTGCGATAAGAACGGCGGATTCCTCGGCACGCTTCAAGGCCTCCTTCAACCTAGTCGCTTCCTCGCGATTCGAGTCCAAGGAACGGAGTAACTCAGCTTTCTCCCTATCCATCCTCGCCATGTTAGCCATTAGATGCGCAAGGGAGCTCTCGCGTGACTGAAGCTCACGCCCGACGGAAGATCTCAGTTCACGCCACTGCTCCATCCTATGCTCTAACTCAGAGGATACGAAAGAAGAAGTCCCGGTAACCTCCAGTTCCTTCAACTCTCGTATCTCTGACTCCAGGGCAGCGAAATCAGCAGTGAAGGAATCAGCCAGTTCCGGGTATCCTTCTTCCCTCATCATCGTCATGTGGCGAGAGAAGGAACGCCGGAACTGATCGAAGCCGCCTCCTCGGTGGAGAAGCTTCTCGATCAAGCCATTATACCAGGCGGTGAAGAAGCTGAGGTCCGTACGGAAAGCCTCTCCGTCAGGATCAGTATCGGCCAAAAGGCTACGGACACGCTCGTGCAAAGAAGATCGAGATCCTACAAGCAACAACTTGGAAGCTCAGTGAACTATCGAATATGGAAAGGAAAGTCAAAAGGCAGGTTCCGAACATACCGACGCCAACGGATGTCCCATCGGGTTGAGAGCCGACAGGCTCCGGGACAGCAGCAGAAGAGGGTACGTCAGCCCCTGCAGACATATTGCTCGCACCACTCGGCAGAGACGGGGAGGCACCACTGCTATGAGGACTTTCAACCCCGGGGACTGTAGCAGTATCAGGCTGAACGCCTGGTCCTACAGTGACATTCCTATGTTAACCAAATGGAAATTTGGACAAGTAAGGAGAATCGGGATAAGGAGGTCGTATACATACCTGCAATCCCCATGTCCTCAGATGCAGCCGGAATGCCAAGAGTCATAAGAGTATCGGCCCAAGCTGCTGGTCCTATGATGACACTCTCTTATTAGTCAAAATGAAAATTTAGACGAATAAGAAGAATTGGGATCTGCATACCTGTAGATCCATTATCCGCGGGCATTTGAGGGATGTCAGGAGTCATATGAGAATCAGTCCTAGCGGCTGGTCCTATGATTGCACTCATTAGTCAAAAGACAGATAAACATAGGAAAGTACAATATCCCTGAATCGTATACATACCTGCAAGCCCGTCGCTCTGAGGCAAACTGGATATGCCAGGGATAGATACCGGGCTAACTCCAATGGTTGACGCTGCGATAATCAATCATTCATTAGTCATATGAAATATCGGGCAAGAGGGAGAAAATCAGATATATACCGGTAGATGAATCGTTCCCGAAGAATGGTCTCTCGGTCCCTCTGGAAGTCTGCTCAGCCAGCATGTCAGCTAATAAGCCGGCATCCGGCTTCGAGAAGCTTGGCCCCTCCATCGCAACATCTGCAGGGTAACCCAAATGTTGAAGGATGAGGAAAGCTCAAACGAGAAATCTTCCTTCACCTTACATAAGGAAAATGACATTGGATGCGGATATACCTGAATAAGGGATTGTGGGCTCAACATTATTTATCTGCTCAAGATCGATGTTAAGGTCGATGCCCAAAGACCCATCGTGAAAAGCGTCGCACATTTGTTGCACAAAGCAATCCATGTTGTCAACGCCAGGGGACGCCGAACCCGGTGGGAGTTCGCCCTCTTCGAAGAAACCTGGAGCACAAAACATGGTTACAAATCCCAAAAGGTAAACAACCTTGAAGCAAGAGCAATTGAATGTTACCTCCCCCTCCATCAGCGGTGGTCCCTAAGTCCACTCCATAGGGACGCTGACCGTCATGGGGCTTATGGGCGGTCTTCTTCCTCTTCGGAGCACCCACCCTCCGAGGGCCAACGGGTCGAACATGCGCAGGCCTATCACACGTTTCAACGTGTGTAGGAGCTGGTGGCTCATGATCATCGGCTGTCCTACCTAAAGTGACAATAGCCATTTCAATGAAAAAGAGCTGTCATTTATGGAAAAAGAAAATTAAAAGAGACAAGACAAACCGGTATCGAGATCCCCTCTGCCGGTATCTGCATCCACATACTCTTCCTCGGAGGTCTCATCATCATCATCCGTAGGGAGGAGCTCTTCTTCGTCTGTGAGAAGAGATTTGGCATGCCCTTTTTTCCGCTTCCGAGCAAGCTCAGCCTTGCGACCAGCCATCATAGCAGCCCGGACCGCATACTCGGACTGTAACTCTGAGAGGCTCTTCACGCTGATGGACTCATAGGCAGAAAGCAACCACTTGCAGCTGAGGAAAGTGATCAGTGGCTTATGCCTATACGAAGGAAGAGCAAAGCGAGCTCCAGTACAGCCCACCATCGTCCATAGCCACGCTCGTACGCCATCAATCAATCCTCCCTCAACCTGAAGGCTACGGCTCGGATTCCCAACATACAGTTGGTCGTCGTTTGTTTGAAAAGAGTTGTATCTATTTTGTTTTCATTGTGTACCGGTCTTATAAAAAGGCTATCTTTTTATTTCATTGTAACGATCAAAGTTGTAATGAATGCAGCAATGAATACAGCAACTTTTTCCGCAAACAGGTTTCTCCTCATCAATCAGCACGTCGCCATAGCGACCTGAAAAACGAGGGAAACACTTAAAGAATTCCAAGCTCTTGCGGACTCGAAGCTCTTGCTGCACATCACTAAACTTGTTCCCGAGCCATCTGCTCTTCTCCA
>NW_017973921.1:0-2662 GCF_001876935.1 Asparagus officinalis
CCTCGTGAGTCGACTCATGACAGTCATGGGTCGACTCAACCTGATGAGCCGACTCGTGATGAGTCGTGATTCGACTTACGGGCTGAAATCTGCATATATCACAACTGTAATCCGTCCATCTCGATCCATACTTCCACTATATTGATCTACACCTCCCTAACTATCAATTTTAAACTATGAGGCAGTGAAAGAAATCATACATAGCATGAGAAAAGATTACTTGCATGTTAAACCTAACTTTTAAACCCCTAATTATGAAAGAAGCATTCAATCAAAATAAAACTCATATTTTCATTTCTTTAAATAAATTCCCAGATCTGGATTTTCATTAAAAACTCGTTGGTGGGAGTTTAAAAATCTAAAACATATGATCTTTAGCATTTACACTAAAAAGAACACCGTTTTATATTTGAAAATATGTCTTAGGCTCAATAAAACTCATGAAAAACGTTTATAAATTCATAAAAGCATGGGAGAGAGATTGGGCGAGATGTTACTCGCCTCAATGTGATGAAGAACGATTCCCTTCGCTGAAATCCAAAAGAAACTGCCGAACAATCCTTTGAAACGTCCCAAAATCACCAAGAACACCTAGGGTTTGAGAGAGGAGAGAGGGGGACTAGGGTTTCTGGGGAGAACTGATGAAATGAAGTGTTTTCGGATAGAGGAGCATATATATAAACAGTTTCGGGTGGAGGAGAATATATATGAACAGTTAAACCCCGACCCGAAACCCAAACAAACCCGACCCAGAAAAACCAGAAAACCCTCGATGAGTCGACTCATGCTCAGTCGTGAGTCGACTCATGACTCATGGGTCGACTCATAATCTTATGAGTCGACTCAGCAGAGACTTATGACAATGGGAGATGATATCATGAGTCGACTCATGATAGTCATGGGTCGACTCATGAGCTGAGAACTGAGTTTCTTCGACACTGATGCTTATGATTTGCAAGTTTGCAAACTCAACCTCATAACTGATGTATATATACATCCTCATAAACTCAAAAATGCTCGATTTCATGAGCAACCATATCATAAAGATATTTATCATCAATAAATATTATTTCTCACTAATAGTGACATATATAAATTATCAAAATCTACGGGGTCTTACATTCTTCCCCCCTTAAAGGAATTTCGTCCTCGAAATTCAGAAATCATATCTAACTCATAAGATACTTGAAAAGCACAACAAGGGTTTACTCCAACCCGCACATATACACATTTCACAATACTGAATGCTTGTTAGCACATAGCGATATTCATACTTAACGATCTAAAATGATAATATTCTTACCTAACCCCTAATCTAACGGAACTAGTACGTCGGGCGAAAAATCCAAACAAGAAACCCCCCATGTATATACCGTGTGTTCCGAAAGATTAAGAATTAAGTGAAAATACCCTCATTCTAGTGTTAAATATAAGTATCAACATATATAGATATAAATATACAAGTAAGAAGTCATATATAAATTAGTTTTACCTGCTCGAACAAGTATGGGTAGTCGCGTCGCATGTCCTCCTCGCGTTCCCAAGAAGCTTCCTCAACACCACTTCTGTTCCATTGAATTTTCACCAATGGAATCACCTTGTTCCTGAGTCTCTTGACTTCTCTAGCAAGTATGGACACTGGGATCTCAATAGTCGATAAATCATCTCGAAGCTCAATCTCCGGTGCATCCAGAACTCGTTGCCGCTCCTCATCGTGCAAGTGTTTCTTGAGCATAGAAATGTGGAATACATTGTGTATACTAGACATAGAAGCTGGAAGATCTAGTCTGTATGACACAGCTCCAATGCACTCCAAAATCCGGAAAGGTCCAATATATCTCGGTGCTAGCTGTCCTCGCCTCTCGAATCGCTGCACGCCTTTTATAGGCGATACCTTCAGCATAACCAAATCCCCAATCTAAAACTCTAGGGGTCTTCGCCTCTTATCTGCATAACTCTTCTGCCGACTCTGAGCGGCTAGAATCCGCTCCCTGATCAACGCTACCTTCTCGGTAGTTTGCCTCACAAGCTCTGGTCCAAGCATCAAACTATCCTCAGGCTCTGCCCAACATATCGGTGATCTACAAGGTCTCCCGTACAATGCCTCATATGGGGCCATACCGATCGTCGCTTGATAACTATTGTTATAAGCGAACTCTATCAGTGGGATATGATTGTTT
Organism: Asparagus officinalis; assembly: GCF_001876935.1. NCBI lineage: Eukaryota > Viridiplantae > Streptophyta > Magnoliopsida > Asparagales > Asparagaceae > Asparagus > Asparagus officinalis. Next base: position 2,181 of record NW_017973921.1, read on the forward strand.
GCGTCAAAAGTTGGTTTTGTCATGGAATTCATTATATCTTCAGTCGATTACAATAAATTCAAAAGAAATAGCCTTTTTATAAGACTTCTTTTACACAATGGAATACACTGCTATAAGATAGCTTGCTGCCAAATGATTCCTGGAAACTCCTCCAAAAGTGTGAAGTGAAAACCGATCCCCGATCTGATACAATCGTATCTAGCACTCCGTGAAGTCGAACTATCTCCCGAATGAAGATCCTCGCATAAGTCTCGGCTGTATAAGTAGTCCTCACTGGGATAAAATGTGCTGACTTCGTCAACCGATCCACTATCACCCAAACCGAATCATTCCCCTTCTTCGACTTAGGCAACCCTACAATAAAGTCCATAGAAATGTCCGCCCACTTCCATTCTGGGATAGGCAACGGCTGAAGTGTGCCTGCTGGTCTCTGGTGCTCCGCCTTTACCTGCTGGCAGGTAAAACACTTCGCCACATACTCT
>NW_017973921.1:3905-9566 GCF_001876935.1 Asparagus officinalis
TATATATATATATATGAAAACCAACATAATGTGTGTGTATAGATATTGAGCTTAACGTACTTAACACACATAATATAAATCCTAAACTAAATTACCCAAGCTTGATTGGTCTTCAATAAGCTCTACTTGGTAATCTCGCGGATGAAGCTTGAACTTGGATCTTGAACTTTGAATTGCAAGGCTTCACCGACATTCCGCCAACCTCCTTTGGATATGATCGTTGAAGCTCTATTCCATCCATCCTCCAACTACGTTGTTTGTCTATAATAAATACGAAAACACAAATACTAGACAAACAACATTAGTGGTAAATTGTTTGTTAAACATCATCAAAACAAGAAGGCCAACAATCTCCCCCTTTTTGATGATGACAAACAATTTACAAAAAGGATATATGCATGAAAGGAAATGAATATACAATGTATAATATATCATGCATATAAACAAGAAAGAATATACTCACAATATTTCTCCCCCTTTGACAACATCAAAAAGGGGACAAAAGAATTAAGAGAGCGAAAGCTCCCCCTATCAATAAGCATAGGTGAGTATCAAACAAGTATATGGATTGCTCCCCCTATCAAAAAGCCATATAGAATATATGCAATGAAGATCATGGCAAACATATGTGAGTAAGCATAAAAGATATGCTAACAATCACTTACATTCAAGAGATAATGAGAACACATATAAATGTATCATTTAAAACAAATGTCTCATATCAAAGAACATAAACATTATGTATAAAATAGATTTATGAAAGAATACATGAGAATCATGTAAAAAGTTTTCAAAAGAAAACAAATCACTCAAATGAAATCATAAATCAAATTTTAAGTCCAAAAGCAATGTTTGATCAACAAAGAAAACTTTCTTTGAAAAACTTGATCAAACCGTATAAAGAATACATTATAGAGCATATTTGAAATGTGAATTATCTATTTGTGCTATATAATGAATTCAAAAGAACAAATCAAAATAAGATTTTCATAGTTCAAAAATAAGATTACAAAACGTACTAGAATCATGAACTATGGATAAAAAATCTTTTAGAAGTATAAAATCATGAAGACAAAGGATTTGATCAATTAAAAATTTGTTTTCATAAACAATAGATTTTAAGACATAATTTTCAAAACCAAGAGAAGGAAATGTAAGAATACTAAAATTCTTGGTTTAAAATTTAAATTTGTTTTGGTACCCAAGAACTCTTGGTACCAAAAGATTTAGGGACATGACCCCTATCATTTAAGCTCAAAACCTTAGGGTTATGAACCCTCTTAGGTATATGTGGTGCACTAACATGGTCAAAACAATATTCATTCAAATGACCCTTCCGATTGCAATTTGTGCAATGAAAGAGATCCATTTGTTTTTGTGGACCATTAGTTCGTGCACGTGAATCATTTGCAAATAAATATTTTCTTTTAAGATTATTTTGCAAATGTGAAACATTATCAAAACAAAACTTTCCTAAGTGGCCATATCTACCACAAACATCACATCTAAAAACATGTGGCCTACTAGAAGCATTTGGCAAATGAGATTTAATTTTTAAATCAAAACAATATTTGGCCAAATGACCAAGACGACCACAATGATCACATCTATACACATGAGCATGCTTATGATGAATAATGGGTGCATGTGTGTGTTCATGTGATGAAGAAGTTACATGAGATGCACAAGAATGATTAATATTCTTATGTTTTTGTACATCATAACAAAACTTAGCTAAATGACCTTGACGGCCGCAAATAGAACACTTGTAAGTTTTGCTATACATGTGTGGATAATGAGTGGATGATTTTGATTTGGTCTTGGCACAAATGTTCATAAGCTTCTTATGGTTATTAATGCATATTTTCAAAGTTGAATCTAAAGATGAAATACTATTTTTCATAAGATTCAAATCTTCATTTTTAGGCACATATGCATTTTTAGAAGTAGAACATAAATAGTCATTTATAAAAGAAGCTGTATTATTTTGTATGTTCTTTACTTCTAACATGGCATTATCTCTTTCATGAGTTAAACTAGCAACGTTTGAAGTTAAAGAAACATGATCCAATTTTAATTTTTCATTGTTTTCTTTAAGGATCACATTTTCATTAGAAATAGTTTCAAACTTAGATGCTAACAACTCATGATCGGATTTCAAAATTTCATGCTTGCTTTGTAAATTAATGAAATCATTTTGCAATTTGTTAAAGGCATGTAATAATTTTTCACTAGCACAAGCAAGTTCATCATTAGGTAAATCATTTATGGTTTCGAACTCGCAAACCTCACTAGGGCTATCGCCTAGTGGCCGTGTGCATGATGCTCCACATGAACTTGAAGCGGGATCCTCCAAAGCTTGTCGGATCGCCTCCAAGTCTCCTTGATGTGCTTCTATAAATATCCATAAGGTGTAAGCACTATCAAAATGAACAAACTTGTTAGACATAGATGAGTTAAAAGCATTTAACAAATATTCTAACAAAATGTTGTTCATAGTAAACATGCGATGATCATTTTTATTCCACTTGGATTTCTCCAAAATGGGCACAATATAAGCATCATCTATAATTTCCCATAAATCAAAATGTTTAGATCTAACAAATAGTTTAAATCTAACACACCATTGGGCATAGGGGAAATTGTCTAATCTAGGAGCAACACTAGAATCATAGCCTAAACAAGATGCATCATTCATATCCATAATTTGTAAAAATATGCAAGCAAGATACAAATGCAATCAAAACAAGATTAGCACAAAAATATAACTTGGATCTTTAACTCAAGGCGATTAGACCTTAAATCAAAGAGCACCAAGCTCTGATACCAATTGTTAGACCCTAGAGGGGGGGTGATTAGGGTCTTATGCTAATCTAATCCGATTAAATGCCAATTAAAACTAATTAATAAGTTATCCTAGCAAGTATAAAATACAACAAGATACGTAAGCTAGGATAAGCAATATGAACAAATGAATATATCCTATCAATGAGATATTACAAATATATGAGCAAGGATATATGAACTAACACAAGGGTAAAATAAACAATCTACACAAGTGATAGGGTAATATGATGAGCAATACACAAAGGCGATATAAGATATGAAAACAAGAATAAGAACGCCAATGCAATCACAAACAAAACGATATGTTTACGAGGTTCGGTCCCCACGACCTACGTCCCCGCTCCTCACCTCGAGGAGATCTCCACTATCACAACCGGGTTTTCTACGTTCACCCGAACAACGTTTACACCTCACAATACAATCACTATGTAATCACACCTCACACACTAAGTGTTGGTCCTAGCCCGTGTCCTCCTCCTCAAGTGCTCGGTTACAACCTCTCCCTAGGCACGTCAACCGACGCCACTCCTCTTGGATTCGACCCCGTCTCTCACCACACACTTCTCTCGGTGTACAAGTGTATTACAAGTGAATCCTCACAATAAGCACAATATAAATCAAATGATTTGTTCTCTAAACAAGGTGAGAACTCAATTAAGCTCACTCTCAATGTCACAAACCCACAACCCTAAATTATACTATGAATGTAAATACAATAAGCTCAATAGGTTGTGTGTGAACAAAGAGTATCAATAAAACAATTAAACTCAATATATAAATCTAGCTTATGGAAATTAAGATCAAAACAATAAATAGCTAGAATTGAGTTTAAGGAAAACTTCTCTATAGATCAAGAGTGAGAGAGAGATGAGTTGAATGCCCAAACACCAAAGGATGATCTCCTCTTTGCTCTTGTGAAATTTGCTTCACAAACTAAAACCCTCAATTGCTTAAAAGCTTTTTAAACAAACACTAAATCAAACTAAAACCCTTGTTAAAACTCTTTTAAACTTGGTTAAAAAAACTCTCTTAGATAAAAAAAAAGAGACCAGCAATGGGGTATTTATACCCACTTGAAATCTCAGCCAAAACTCCCAAAACAAAAGGCCAAAAACACCCCAGCAACGGTAACAAAAATAGCCGTTGGAAGCAGTCAGAACGAGCGACGGTCGACTGAAGAAATTCGCGGTCGACCGACAGAAACGATCGGTCGACCGACGGAAATTTCGGTCGACCGCTATCCAGGTCAAAAACGAGAAAAAGACAAGCAGACTTATCCGGTCGACCGGTGCGGTGAACACGAGAACTCAGGTTCGGCCGACCGGTTCGGGCGACCGAAAACTTTCGGTCGACCGGACCGGTTGACCGACAGACTCTCTGTCGCCCAGTGAGAAATGATCAACTGATCGGTCGACCGGGTCGGTCGACCGAAATCTGACACAGCTGAAAAACCTGATTTGCTGATTTTAAAAAGCTGTTTAAAAATATCAAATAAATTCCAAAAAATGTAAAACTTTGGGGAATGATTGTAGACATGATAATAAACATGCTACAACGACTGGTTTCGAAAAAGGACTTCCCAAATGAAAAATATCATCATTTTACAAAATAGTCCAAAACATGAAAACCTGAAAATTGATATTTTGATATTTTGACTTAAACAACATTTTGAAACCTTATGAAATGATTGTATAGACTTGATAAAAGATATAACATGTTGTTATGAAGTCTATAATCTAGAAATACAATATTTTCATAAATTTGCATATTCTATGCAATATATTCAAAACACTAAATATGATTTCATTAAATATAAGCTTGTTAAAGGTGAAATCATATATAGGCATATAAACATGAAACAAAATAGTATTTTCCAATTCTATTCATTTGTTTCATAGTAAAACTTGAAAACTATCAAACCAAAACATATATGTATATATATAACTATATATATACAAAAACCGAAACGTGTATGTGTGTATATGATTGAGCTTAAAGTACTAACACACATAATATAAATTCCTAAACTAAATTACCCAAGCAATGATCTTGATCTTCAATAAGCTTGACTTGGTAATCTCGCGGGTGAAGCTTGAACTTGGATCTTGAACTTTGAATAGCAAGGCTTCACCGACATTCCGCCAACCTCCTTTGGATATGATCGTTGAAGCTCTATTCCATCCATCCTCCAACTACGTTGTTTGTCTACAATAAATACTAAAACACAAATACTAGACAAACAACATTAGAAGTAAATTGTTTGTTAAACATCATCAAAACAAGAAGGCCAACAATATCCCCCTTTTTGATGATGACAAACAATTTACAAAAAGAAATATATGCATGAAAGGAAATGTATATATAAATTATAATTCTCATGCATATAAACAAGGAAATGTTACTCATAATATTTCTCCCCCTTTGACAACATCAAAAAGGGGACAAAAAGAATAAGAGAGCGAAAGCTCCCCCTATCAATAAGCACGGGTGAGTATCAAACATAAAAAGATATAGGGATTGCTCCCCCTATCAAAATGCCATATGGAATAAATATATAGGGATTGCTCCCCCTATCAAAAAGCCATATAGAATATAGACAAAGAAAGATCATGGCAAATATGTGAGCAAGCATAAATGAAAAGATATGCTAAGCATCACTCACATACAAACAAGATACAATGAGGACACATAATGATATGACATTATAAAGATAGTGTCTCATTATAAAAACCATGTATAAAAGAGTTTTATGAAATCACAAGAAGGAAGACATGAGAATCATGTAAAAAGTTTTCAAATGAAAACAAATCAACC
>NW_017973922.1:0-1378 GCF_001876935.1 Asparagus officinalis
TTGACCGTAAAAAGGACAAAAGCCCACATATTCGATATTGTGGCAGGTTGTTATTAATAACGCCAAAATTCGGGCTTCACACGCACGGGGAAGTTTATCCCGAAACCTAAGCAGGGATAAGTCAACGCCTAACACGCGTTGCCGGTTTAGTCTTTTACCGATTGAAAAAGACACCAGAATCCGAGTCTGAGGGCTGAGGGTTTGCCAAAAACCTTAAAGTCTACGTCTGATACACGTTGCTGTTTAGTCTTTTCACAGGAGAAAGACGAAGTCTACGTATTCAATATCGTAGCACTAAAAGAGTTAACTCTTTTAGCATAACGTTACATGCGGAACGGACTTAAACAATCCGCATGCTAGCCCGACTCAAACGGTAGTCGGTAAAGGCTCATCAAACCCGTTGATGGCTGAGAATTTGCCAAAAATTCTATAAGTGCGAGTCATTGACGTATCAGCTTCATTAGTTGGTCTCATGACTTAAACATCCAACAAACTTCAGGATAAGATCCACACGTGCAGATGAATCAGCTTTAATAGTTGGCCCTGCAGCCCAACATTCGGGACCGTCACGCTCCAATGCCTTAAGAGCTTAAACTGTGTAGACTCCAGCAAACGTACGAGTATAAACTGTGTTAACGCCGGTCAACGCATCAGCAATTTCGCCAAAATAAGGCAAAAGATGACTCCAAGGATTTTAGTTACAATCAGATATGAATTCCCGATGGAGAGGATTAGTTCAAAGTCAACTCAATGGCACGAGCTAAGTTAAGAAAGTTACACACCAATCTCAGTTCAAGATTTCGACAGCGGTCAGACGATAAACGCAGCGCCGGAAGAACTTCACCTATTCGACAAAACAATGAATAGATTGAAGACTGAAGAAGTTAAGAATTGAGATAGTTCAAGGTCACTCTACGAAATTGAGGAGATGGCCTATCTTATCCAAAGCATTCCAGACTCCTCTATAAAAGAAAGAGTCTGAAATACTTTGGAGGGGGTATCTGTAGGCGTCTAAAAATGCCTATAGGTATCCACACACAGCTCGAGACAGAGAGAAGACGACGAACATTGTTATCCGAGTCTAAGAGGATTATCTAACGCCGACAAGCGCCTGAAGCAAAACGGCGAATCAAGTGACCTGCGCGCTTGACAGTCAGCTCGCGCGCGCCAATCAGCTCGCATGCGTCAATCAACACGCACGCGTCAATCAACTCAAAGCATATAAATCAACGAAGCGAACCAAACACACGAAAGGACAAGTATCAAAGAAAGAGAACGGAAAAGAAAAAAAAAATCAACAAACCTGCGCGAGCGCATGACAGAACAAACTGACCTGCGCGAGCGCGGGACGGAACAAACCGACCCGCGCGAGCGCGGG
>NW_017973922.1:5843-9533 GCF_001876935.1 Asparagus officinalis
GGCTCGGCCTTGGCCGAGCCACCTTGAGGTGGCTCGGCCACCGAGCCACCTCAAGGTGGCTCGGCTAAGGCCGAGCCGCCTTGAGGTGGCTCGGCTTTGGCCGAGCCCCCGCGGGCGGTGTTTTCCGACTTTTTCGAGTCGTTTTCCGTTGTTTCCGGTTCTGTCCGTGATTCGGTTGATTGAGACTCTGATTGGTTGATCTGATTTGGCAGTAAGTTGGATTCCTGATTTGGCAGTAAATCCGCTTCTGAGTTCGAGTCCGAAATTGATCTTGATTCGATCGTGATTCGTCCGAGTTTCCCCTTGGTTGGATGGCTCGTTGATTCCTCAACTCATTAGCTTGATTCTGCACGCGGGTGGATGCATTCCGTCGCTTCTGTGCGATTCGTCGATCTCGTCGCCTCGTTGGTTCGTCGGTTTGTGCCGAGCTATGCTAGGGGACCTATAAGCAATTTTATATGCCTACAGATACCCCCTCCAAAGTATTTCAGTCTCGTTCTTTTATAGAAGAGTCTGGGATACTTTGGATATGATTGTCCCTACCTTCAGTCGGTATAACGGGACCTCGGAATGGCTTCTGTTCTTGACTCCTTCAATTCTCCAGGCTTTTCGGTGCTTTGTCGAAAGTCTGTAAGAGTTCCGGTGCTGCATTTATTGTCTGACCGTTTGTCGGAATTTTCTGAACTTGAAGTCGATTCCTTTGAGCTGACCATTGATTGTGGCGTCGAGTCTTTATGCACAACGCGTTGTCCGGCGTAGTGTGGTTGAGTTATCCTTAAGAATATTTATAAACAATATTCTCCAGGAACTTCTCAAACCAAAAATAGGGAATAGTTTATACTCATATACCTTATTGGAGTATTAAGAAGCAGTTTATACTCGTATACTTTTCGGAGTGTTTTTGTGCCTAAATGAGCTGAACCGGCTTAAAATGAGCCAAAAAAGGCAGTAAATCGGCTCAAAAAATCCTCCAACTCCTCCGAACAAATGGGAGAGGGGTGAGTGAATGATGGACTGAACCGTCGCTCGATTTGAAGTCGTTTCGATGCTCGGTTCGGCTTCAATTTGGATTTTGGTTCGAACTGGGTCCGGTCCGGTTCGGTTCGGTTTGGTTCAACCCGGTCCACCTTATATAAAGGGGGTCTTTTTCTTTTCTTTTTTCTTTACCCTAGGGCCGGCCCCCCCCTTTTTGCCTCCTTTTTGAATTTCTCTTCCCTCGAGCCTCCGTTCTCCCTCAAAACTCGATCTTCGTCTTAGATTCATCCTTCCTTTTGATCCTTGACTGAGAAATCCCTCGAAACTTCCATATTTAGACTTTCCTTCGAGCCCCTCGAGCGCGTGGTTCGAGCACTTCCAAGATCTAATTTTTGTCGGATCCTCGAGCTTCCCCTCAGGTATATCTCCATAATCTTGATCTATTTCATGTTTGATCTAGTGTATGGAATAGCGGGATCGCATATAAGGGTTGAGGGAGTGATTTGATGCCTCAAGCTCGCCTTTTTAGGGGATAAAAAAGTGATTTTTATTTCTAGATCTGACCTCTTGAATTCTTTTTCTGTAGGCCATTATGTCGCGAGTATCGAGAGGTCGTTTTCCTGCTGCATCGGTTGATGGCGCGCCTCCCTCATATGCTGGTGAGCAATTTTTTGACCTTTTTCGAAAATTTACAAATTAGTCCTCTTTTTTCTGGATATTTGCAAATTAGTCCATTTTACCCCCCGTTGTTCTCCTTGGTGAGGCAACCGGGAAAGGCCTTGGTTCTCCTTGGTGAGGATCGACGCTTTATGGAAATTTTGCAAATTAACCCTCTTCTTCTGAGAATTTTGCAATTTAGTCCTTTTACCCTATTTTGCTCTCCTTGGTGAGGCGATCGGGAAAAGCCTTGATTCTCCTTGGTGAGGATCGACGCTTTAAAGATGGGTTTTGCTTGGTCAAAACCACATCTCATAATAAAGGGGGCGTTTTGACGCTGCATTGTGCTTTATAAGGCAGGGATATATTGTCGATATACCCTATCTTATAAATGCGCAATGTGGCCAAATCGTCTCGCCCTTTATAAGGCAATGACTCTATCTTACCAATTTGTAAGATGAATTCAATTTCCTTTTATATCTGAAATTAACAAACACTTAACTGCTTGTTTTCAGTGGAATATCCTTCCGGAGCTTTTTCATCGCATGCGGTGAATGGACGTCGTGATGAGTATTATTCCACATCTGATGACTTTTCGCCCATTCCGTTCACCTCCCAGTTTGCTCCGGGCACGTCGTTGGAAGTTGTCCAAGTGGTGAGGGAAGGTGGCCATCAAGCTCTTCGCCAGCTGATCACAGATGCGCCTCTCGTGCAGGATGCCAGTTCCGTTCAGTCTCTTAGGAAGACTGACTTCTTGTTTGGAGACTCTACCAGGGATCCCGATGCAGTATTTATTGAGGCTGAGCAGTGGCTTTACCAGACTGGCAGTCGTTATATGTATTTGCCGAAGATTCCTCGACACCGTTCTTTGACTGAGCTCAGGCGCCAAGCTGTGAAGCGGGAGATGTCGTGGAGTTTGACAAAGGAACATGAGAGCGTTCACTGCGGCTATATTACTCATCAGGCAGTTCCTGGTTCGAGTCGAGATCACATTGTTGGACTACATCCTGGAGTACTGGGGCTAGATACTCCGCCTCGTAACGAGTTCCTCGCCACTGCTTCTACTTTGAGGAATCGCCTCGCTATCTTAGGACGGGAGATGCCTGCACCGCGCCACAGATTCTATGGTTGGGTCCATTCTTTGGACAGGTTTTGGTGGGCTCGTATGACGAAGTACGTCTTGAGCCGATGGAGCGAGGAGTTACATGCTTGCGGCCTTTATGCAGCCATTCGGGCCACCATGCATGGCTTGCCTACAAGCGCGAAGCATTTCTTTGCCCTATGCGAGCTTTATAATCCAGATTCCAACACTTTTCTGACCAGACACGGAGAGTTGGGCTTGGCTCTTCATGAGATGCACAAGATTTCTGGCTTGCCCATGGGACAGATGCTATACCAGGAGTACTTTCCCTCCAACCATGAGTTGAGTCAGCTGAAGGATCGCATGCCCGACCGCTACGAGACCTTATGGGACCTCACTTGTCATTATCACATTGCTTTGGCGCAGTCTAAGCCCCTAGCGAAGAGGACCAAAGCAAATGTGAGCCTGAAGCAGTTCGCATCATATTTGTTTAGGAATCTGGAGAGCCATTCTGGCCAATCTATTTGTGAACTGGCACCGCTGACTCCTTCAGAGGTTAATGAGCTGCTGAAGAAGACTAACGCCCAATCCTATACCATTAGCAGTTCCGAGAGCGGCTTTCCTGCAGGGACTAAATTCAGATCGTTCTTATATCATGCGACCGCACCGATTCGTCCGATGACTCTCCTTGCCGGTTATCTCGTCATCTGGTTGAAGAAATGTGTGGTCCCGTATCAGTCTGGTGACGCTCTGCCACTGGAAGTGCTCTATCCTGCAGTTCAGCTTGCCTACAAGAAGGAACTTTCGCTTCTTCCGGTGATGGTTTCCTTCCTCCTCCTTCATACTTATACCTTTTTGTGTCAGATTTTTCGATTGATGATTTCGATGGGGAAGGCCTGCCTATGGATACTTCTATGTTCAACTTCATGTATGACTCTCCTCAGATCGATGGCCAGCCGCCTCAGGATATGTTTCCT
>NW_017973923.1:0-1952 GCF_001876935.1 Asparagus officinalis
GGGTCTCGACAATTCATCGCCTTGTTCCAGAACCTTTTGACGAAGGTGTCGACTAACTCCCCGTCTTTCAGCTTCTCATCGAGCAATGATCCGATAGATATCTCGGTGTCGTCGTCGAAGAAGTTGGCTAGGAACTTGGTCTCCATGTCGTCCCAGCTGTTCACACTACCTGGCTTGAGGCGGCGATACCATTCGAAGGCGGCTCCACGAAGAGTGCCAATGAAGGACCGTACCATCAGAGGCTCATTACCAGAGATAACACCCAGGTGCGATTTGAAATAAATCAAATACTGAGTGGGTGAACCCTTCCCATCAAACGGCGTGAAGTTGATCAGATTGAACTTCGCCGGATAGGGGATCGATTCCCACTCTCTGGGGTAGGGACAAGGAACGCCAGTCTTCTTCACCTCTTGAGCAGAAATCAACGTATTGATCTTGTTCTCGAGGCTTCTGATCTTCGGGTTTTCACCTGTGTTGTCGCTAGCATTCTCATTATCACCCTCTGCATTGACGGGAGGATTGGCATTATGCGTCTCATTCGCATTTGTGTCCTCGTCTTCCAGATTAACCTGGTTACGACGACTTGGCTCGGCTTGCTGGTTCGTCAATGCTCGGATTTGCTGGTCATGCATTTCTCTCATGTTCTGCATGGCCATCTGCATTTCGAACCTGAAGCTCTCCTGTTGCTTGGCTAAGGCGTCTTCGAGCATCTTGGCCACTTGTTCCGCGCTTATCATGAATGACTCGCGGGGTTGTCCATCGCTGGACACTGTATTATCTGATGCGACGGCAGAGCAGGAATCCAATTCTTCATCTTCCGACGGTAATCTTGTCCGAACCCTACCATAAGTTCCTCGTATGATAGCTCTAGACTGCAGACGAGTTAGATACCGGGGTATTGGCGGAATTGACTCGGGATTATCCCGTGTCGATGCCCTTTTGCTGGTCATATTGGCGGTGACATTCGGAAATTCTCCGTCTTCAATTACCCTTCTTCTTTGTAGGAAGCGCCTAGACCTTGGTCTTTGCGTTTCGGTACTAAGCCTTTTGAACACTGAGATTCGCTCGGGGACTGCCTTGATGCAGTTGCACTCAGACAATACCGCCCGAATGAGCTTTGAACAAGGGTACTGAGTTTTCGGTCCTCGGGGACTTCTCTTTCTGGCTTTGCTCGTACCCCCAGCACGATAGTACAGCCCGTCTATTTGAAAGTCGGAGCAACCTATCGTGTGTTGGCGCGATTTCTCAGGTATAACGCAATCATCATCAGACGATAACGTTTCCTTCTGAGAGTGAACTGCCTTCTTTGGGCTCTCAAGAGTCACGCGCCTCGAGACATGCCTGCGTCTCGAAACGCGCCTTTGTGGGCGTGAATTCTCAATGGGCTCTTGGACTTCAATACGCAAATTGGTGCGCATAGCTGCCCTGAGCTCCTTGTCACGTTGGAGGTGGCGGTGACCCCCACGTGTTGAGTGGTTCGGGGATTCTTCAGCGGGCCCAAACGTTCCTGAACTGGAACTTTGCCTTTTTCATCGGGAATTGGACCGAGGCGCTCCAAGACTGACTTCCTTTTCTGGGATGGTCCTGCGGGATCTCCCGGAGCAGTTGTGGAAATCATCGGCGGTTTGGATTGATTTGCCGGAAGTTGAACCTTCGACGGCTGCAATTGACGCTCTTGGGTCTGACCCGCCGCTTTAGACTTCAGCCTCCAACCTTTGCGGGTTGGTGGCGGCTTCTTGGCTACCTCTTTCTGCAGCTTTCTACGGGCTTCTTCGGCTTGAGCCCGCACCTGCGCTGATAGTGCGCGGCGTTTGCGGATACGTTCTTCCAGTGTCGAACGATGCTTGAGCCCGCACCTGCGCTGATAGTGCGCGGCGCTTGCGAATGCGTTCCTCCAGCGTTGATCGGTTCCGTTTGACACGGACCCACTCCATTGTTGGCGGCTTGGAGGA
>NW_017973923.1:4686-9532 GCF_001876935.1 Asparagus officinalis
CCTTCAGAAGATGAAGAATCTGATGCTGGCTCCGCGGTTGCATCAGATAATACGGTATCCAGCGAGGGACAACCCCGCGAGGCACTTATGATAAGTGCGGAACAAGTGGCCAAGATGCTTGAAGAGGCCATGGCTAAACAACAGGAGGCCTTCAGGTTCGAAATGCAGATGGCCATGCAAAACATGAGAGAAATGCATGACCAACAAATCCAAGCATTGACGAACCAGCAAGGCGAGCCAAGTCGTCGTAACCAGGTTAATCTGGAAGATGAGGACACAAATGCAAACGAGACTCATAATGCAAATAATCCTCCCGTCAATGCAGGGGGTGGTAACGAGAATGCTAGTGAAAACACAGATGAAAATCTGAAATTTAAAAATCTCGAGAGCAAAATCAATACATTGATTTCCGCTCAAGAGATGAAGAAAACGAGCATTCCCTGTCCATACCCAAGAGAGTGGGAATCGATCCCATATCCGGCGAAGTTCAATCTAATTAACTTCACGCCGTTTAATAGGATGGGTTCACCTACTCAGCATTTGATTTTGTTCGCTGGAAAATTCGTGTCTTTCTTTGTTATTGATTCCATTGTCATCTTGAGTTACAACTTTTTGAGTTACAAAAGATCCGGTCTTTTTATAAGATCCGGTTACAACGAAAATCAAATTGAAAAGAAATGAAAATTACAACTTTGTTTCCTTGTTTGTCGAACGAATCACGAGCTCCTGTTTTGCGGTCGCTCGCTTTGTGGGTTCTTTGCCTGCGCCGGGGTTGTTTGCCGTGGACCACCGCGAGATCTAGATCCGGTCGGATCTACGCAGTACGACGGGTATTATTTCACCAAGGAAATAATAGCCGGGGAGGATTGTTTCACCAAGGAAACAATCGTCCAAGTCTCGGGATCTAAGACCAAGCTTAGATCCGGAGTATGCCTGCGTAGATCTGAGATCTGATCCTCTCGAACACCTGCCTTATTTGACGTTGATGATCGCCGAGCACCAGATCTGAAGGAGTGAGTCCCCGAAGTCCCAAAGTTTCAATCTTTTTTAAGTTCCGAGTCTCCAATCCAGCAGGGCTTCGCCTCTCTCCAAAATTTCCAAACCTTTGAAATGAAGAACCCTTTGGCCTATTTATAGGCTCTCGTTACTGTGCCCGTGCCCGTGTGCACGTGTGGCCAGCTCAAGGTGGCCGGCCACCTCAAGGTGGCTCGGCTCATGCCGAGCCACCAAGAGGTGGCTCGGCCGGCCACCTTGGTGGCTCGGCCACCGAGCCACCTCTTGGTGGCTCGGTGGTGGCCGAGCCACCTTGGTGGCCGCCGAGCCACCAAGGAGGTGGCTCGGCCTCCGAGCCACCATTTGGTGGCTCGGAGGTGGCCGAGCCACCCCAAGGTGGCTCGGCCACCGAGCCACTTAGGTGGCTCGGCCGAGCCACCACTTGGTGGCTCGGCCACCGAGCCACCTTGGTGGCTCGGTGAGCCGCCTCGGTGACTTGGTTTCCGAGCCCCTCCGGGTGTTTGGTTTTCTGTTGTTTTCCACCTTTGGGTTCTGTCCGTGATTCGGTTGATCCAGACTCTGATTTGATTCCTGATTTGGCAGTAAGTCGGATTCCTGATTTGGCAGTAAATCCACTTCTGAGTTCGAGTCCGAAACCGATCTTGATTCGATCGTGATTCGTCCGAGTATGCCCTTGGTTGGATGACTCGTTGACTCTTCGAACACTTGGCTTGATCCCGCACGCGAATGGACGTATTCCGTTGCTTGCGTGCGATTAGTCGATCTCGTTGCCTCGTTGGTTTGTCGGTTTGTGCCGAGCTGAGCTAAGGGACCTATAAGCAATTTTATATGCCTACAGATACCCCCTCCAAAGTATTTCAGTCTCGTTCTTTTATAGAAGAGTCTGGAATACTTTGGATGTGATTGTCCCAACCTTCAGTCGGTGTAACGGGACCTTGGAATGGCTTCTGTTCTTGATTCCTTCAATTCTCCAGGCTATTCGGTGCTTTGTCGAATGTCTGAAAGAGTTTCGGTGCTGCATTTATTGTCTGACCGTTGTCAGAAATTTGAACTTGAAGTCGATTCCTGATTTTTTTTGATCTTTTAGCTCGTGTTTGCTGGTTCAACATAGAACTGACCATCGATTGTTGGCGTTGAGTTCTCATTTGTGACGCGTTGTCCGGCGTAGTGTTGTTGAGTTATCCTTAAGAATATTTATGAAAAATATTCTCCAGGAACTTCTCAACCAAAAATAGGGAACAGTTTATACTCATATACCTTATTGGAGTATTTAAGAAGCAGTTTATACTCGTATACTTTTCGGAGTATTGATTCCTTCGTTGCAACGCATTGATCGGCGTTGGCCTAGGGTTACGCGTTGTCCGGCGTTGACCTTAGGGTTTCGAACGTCGTTGGATGCTCAAGTCACAAGACCAACTAATGGAGCTGATGCGTCAGTGACTTTCGTATTTATAGGATTTTTGGCAAATCCTCAGCCATCAACGGGTTTGATGCGCCTTTACCGACTACCGTTTGAGTCGGGCTAGCATGCGGATTGTTCAAGTCCGTTCCGCATGTGACGTTAAGCTAAAAGAGTTAACCCTTTTAGTGCTACGATATTGAATACGTAGACTTCGTCTTTCTCACGGGAATAGACTACCCGGCGACGCGTGTTAGGCGTTGACTTTGGGGTTTTTGGCTAACCCCCAGCCTTCAACGGGTTTGATTAGCCTTTACCGACTACCGTTTGAGTCGGGCTAGCATGCGGATTGTCTAAATCCGTTCCGCATGTAACGTTGTGCTAAGAGAGTGAATTCTCTGAGACTTTGTGCTATGATGTTGAATACATAGGCTTCGCCATTGTTACGGGAATAGGCTACCCGGCAACGTGTATTAGACGTTGACTTATCCCTACTTAGGCTTCGGGATAAAAATACCCCAGACTGGTATTCTGGTGTCTTTTTCAATCGGTAAAAGACTAAACCGGCGACGCGTGTTAGGCGTCGGCATATCCTTTCTTAGGATTCAGGATGAAATTCCCCATGCGTGTAAGGCATGGATTTTGGTGTTATTAATAACAACCTGCCACAATGTTGAATATGTGGACGGATGTTCTTTTCAACGGTTAAGAACTAACCGGCAGCGCGGGTTAGGCGCAGACTTATCCTTGCTTAGGTTTCAGGATAGAATACCCCAGAATCGAACTCTGGTGTCTTTTTGTACGGAAAAAGACTAAACCGGCAGCGCGTGTTAGGCGCAGACTTATCCCTGCTTAGGATTCGGGATAAACTTCCTAAACTGGAATTCTATTGTCTTCTTCAATCGGTGAAAGACTAAACCGGCAACGCGTGTTAGGCGTTGACTTATCCCTACTTAGGATTCGGGATAAAATTCCCTGTACCTGTGAGGCACAGATTTTGGGATTTGAAAAAGGTGGTGTCTTCTCTTGGGGCAAAGACGAACCCGAAATGGGAGAGGAAGAATTTTATATTCTATCTCCCGACAATGAAGAAGAAGAATTTTATATTCTATCTTCAACTGGAAAGGAGACTCGAGGTGGGATCTCCACCCCCAGAATCCGGAAAGGTGAGACTGAGAGTGGGATCTCCACTCCGAGAATCGAAAAGATTCGGATAACCCTAACTGTCGGAAGGTTTGATTACCGAACTAAAGATGAATTTCTCGTTTATCGAGAGTGAATTATGGTTTTGACCCTAACTGTAGGAAGGTTTGGCCAAACAGGAGTTTGAGGTGACCCTAACTGTAGGAAGGTTTGATCACTCGATTTGAAAGTGGACCTCTCGTTCATTGGAGGAATCGAGAGGGGATTTTGGTTTTGGTCCTAACTGTAGAAAGGTTTGACCGAATGGAAGGTTTAAGACGATCCTAACTGTAGGAAGGTTTGATCGCTCGATTTGTGGACCTCTCGTTCATTGGGGGAATCAAGAGGGGATTTTGACTGTGGTCCTAACTGTAAGAAGGTTTGACCAATTGGGAACTTTACGTCCAGACTCTAACAGAGAGAGTGTTGAGTGCACAGACACGGTGAGAATTTGAATGGGAGTTCTTATTCATTACATTGCTGTGGTTTTGGGAACTTCCCGTTACATAAATCGTCCACCCCCAGTTTCCTCTGCGGAACTGGTTCGGACATTATTATCAGTTAACTAAACGGGTTATCCTTAAGAAAAACATATTCTCCAGGAGTTAAAAGTGGGAAACAGTTTAGACTCATATACCTATTGGAGTATGTAGGGAGCAGTTTAACCTCTTGCACCCGTTGGAGGATTGAGAAACAGTTTATACTCGTATACTCTTTGGAGTGTGCAGGGAGCAGTTTAACCTCTTGCACCTGTTGGAGGATTGAGAAACAGTTTATACTCGTATACTCTTTGGAGTTTTGCCGTTCTCAATTGGCTTACCTTAGCGTTATGACGCCGGCTTCAACCAAGGTCTGAATGCTATTCTTGAGAGTAAAGCAATCCTTGGTGGGATGAACGACCCTCCTGTGGTATGCACAGTACTTTGGGTCCGTAGTGTTGTCAGCTTCCTCCTGATTTGTGATAGGTGGTAGCTTGATCTTGTTACTTTCAAGGAGGGATTCGAAGATGGCTGGAACGTCTTCGTCCTTGAAAGAGTACTCTTTTTGGAGTCTCGGACCCAAAGTCTTTTGCTGCCTTCGGGATTGCTGGTGTGACGCTTGATTAGCACTGCCAGTAGCTGCAGGTGTTTTGCCCTTACCGCGAGAAGCGAAGTTTGAGTTCAGAGGATTAGCCGTCGGTCAGTTCCTCTCGGCCTTCTTCCTTCGGAGGAAGCGTTCGGCTTGTTCACCACGCACCTTCAAGTCCTTCCA
>NW_017973924.1:0-9532 GCF_001876935.1 Asparagus officinalis
TCCACCCCCAGCGTTGTTATTTTTAGTGGGGCCACCCCCAGTATTCTTGGGCGGTGCGTCGGCCATGACTATTTCGACCACCTCCGGATTGCTGTTGACTGCAGCGTTCTGGGTGCGACGGTCGGATTCCACTAGCTGATTTGACAAAGCTCGGATTCGTTGATCGTGCATTTGTCTCATCTCTTGCATAGCCATTTCCATTTCGAACTTGAAGATTTCCTTCTGTTTAGTCAGGGCCTCTTCAATGATTTTGGCTATCTGATCTGTATTGACCATGAGCTAGGAATCCGAGAGTTCATCATCGGAATGTACTCCCTCATGGATCCCACGGTCGTTGTTATCTCCGACGGCTTCTAGCTGAAGCTGAGCTATTCCCGAATCGACCCTGCTTTCTAAAGAGAAATTAGGGTCGGAACCACCTGAAATGATTGGGGACTTTCCCTTGTTGACCATGTTGATGGTAACTTCTAGGGGTTCATCCTCTTGAGCAATCGATCCTCTTTGGTGGGAACGCCTTGATTTGGGCTTCATCATTCCGTCAAAAATTCCCTCGAATATCGAGACCCTCTGCGGAGCGGTCTTGGGGCAGCTACAGGGAGTATTGAGGAACAGTTTATACTCTTGTACTCTTTGGAGTATTGAGGAACAGTTTATACTCTTGTACTCTTTGGAGTATTGAGGAACAGTTTATACTCTTGTACTCTTTGGAGTATTGAGGAACAGTTTATACTCTTGTACTCTTTGGAGTATTGAGGAACAGTTTATACTCTTGTACTCTTTGGAGTATTGAGGAACAGTTTATACTCTTGTACTCTTTGGAGTATTGAGGAACAGTTTATACTCTTGTACTCTTTGGAGTATTGAGGAACAGTTTATACTCTTGTACTCTTTGGAGTATTGAGGAACAGTTTATACTCTTGTACTCTTTGGAGTATTGAGGAACAGTTTATACTCTTGTACTCTTTGGAGTATTGAGGAACAGTTTATACTCTTGTACTCTTTGGAGTATTGAGGAACAGTTTATACTCTTGTACTCTTTGGAGTATTGAGGAACAGTTTATACTCTTGTACTCTTTGGAGTATTGAGGAACAGTTTATACTCTTGTACTCTTTGGAGTATTGAGGAACAGTTTATACTCTTGTACTCTTTGGAGTATTGAGGAACAGTTTATACTCTTGTACTCTTTGGAGTATTGAGGAACAGTTTATACTCTTGTACTCTTTGGAGTATTGAGGAACAGTTTATACTCTTGTACTCTTTGGAGTATTGAGGAACAGTTTATACTCTTGTACTCTTTGGAGTATTGAGGAACAGTTTATACTCTTGTACTCTTTGGAGTATTGAGGAACAGTTTATACTCTTGTACTCTTTGGAGTATTGAGGAACAGTTTATACTCTTGTACTCTTTGGAGTATTGAGGAACAGTTTATACTCTTGTACTCTTTGGAGTATTGAGGAACAGTTTATACTCTTGTACTCTTTGGAGTATTGAGGAACAGTTTATACTCTTGTACTCTTTGGAGTATTGAGGAACAGTTTATACTCTTGTACTCTTTGGAGTATTGAGGAACAGTTTATACTCTTGTACTCTTTGGAGTATTGAGGAACAGTTTATACTCTTGTACTCTTTGGAGTATTGAGGAACAGTTTATACTCTTGTACTCTTTGGAGTATTGAGGAACAGTTTATACTCTTGTACTCTTTGGAGTATTGAGGAACAGTTTATACTCTTGTACTCTTTGGAGTATTGAGGAACAGTTTATACTCTTGTACTCTTTGGAGTATTGAGGAACAGTTTATACTCTTGTACTCTTTGGAGTATTGAGGAACAGTTTATACTCTTGTACTCTTTGGAGTATTGAGGAACAGTTTATACTCTTGTACTCTTTGGAGTATTGAGGAACAGTTTATACTCTTGTACTCTTTGGAGTATTGAGGAACAGTTTATACTCTTGTACTCTTTGGAGTATTGAGGAACAGTTTATACTCTTGTACTCTTTGGAGTATTGAGGAACAGTTTATACTCTTGTACTCTTTGGAGTATTGAGGAACAGTTTATACTCTTGTACTCTTTGGAGTATTGAGGAACAGTTTATACTCTTGTACTCTTTGGAGTATTGAGGAACAGTTTATACTCTTGTACTCTTTGGAGTATTGAGGAACAGTTTATACTCTTGTACTCTTTGGAGTATTGAGGAACAGTTTATACTCTTGTACTCTTTGGAGTATTGAGGAACAGTTTATACTCTTGTACTCTTTGGAGTATTGAGGAACAGTTTATACTCTTGTACTCTTTGGAGTATTGAGGAACAGTTTATACTCTTGTACTCTTTGGAGTATTGAGGAACAGTTTATACTCTTGTACTCTTTGGAGTATTGAGGAACAGTTTATACTCTTGTACTCTTTGGAGTATTGAGGAACAGTTTATACTCTTGTACTCTTTGGAGTATTGAGGAACAGTTTATACTCTTGTACTCTTTGGAGTATTGAGGAACAGTTTATACTCTTGTACTCTTTGGAGTATTGAGGAACAGTTTATACTCTTGTACTCTTTGGAGTATTGAGGAACAGTTTATACTCTTGTACTCTTTGGAGTATTGAGGAACAGTTTATACTCTTGTACTCTTTGGAGTATTGAGGAACAGTTTATACTCTTGTACTCTTTGGAGTATTGAGGAACAGTTTATACTCTTGTACTCTTTGGAGTATTGAGGAACAGTTTATACTCTTGTACTCTTTGGAGTATTGAGGAACAGTTTATACTCTTGTACTCTTTGGAGTATTGAGGAACAGTTTATACTCTTGTACTCTTTGGAGTATTGAGGAACAGTTTATACTCTTGTACTCTTTGGAGTATTGAGGAACAGTTTATACTCTTGTACTCTTTGGAGTATTGAGGAACAGTTTATACTCTTGTACTCTTTGGAGTATTGAGGAACAGTTTATACTCTTGTACTCTTTGGAGTATTGAGGAACAGTTTATACTCTTGTACTCTTTGGAGTATTGAGGAACAGTTTATACTCTTGTACTCTTTGGAGTATTGAGGAACAGTTTATACTCTTGTACTCTTTGGAGTATTGAGGAACAGTTTATACTCTTGTACTCTTTGGAGTATTGAGGAACAGTTTATACTCTTGTACTCTTTGGAGTATTGAGGAACAGTTTATACTCTTGTACTCTTTGGAGTATTGAGGAACAGTTTATACTCTTGTACTCTTTGGAGTATTGAGGAACAGTTTATACTCTTGTACTCTTTGGAGTATTGAGGAACAGTTTATACTCTTGTACTCTTTGGAGTATTGAGGAACAGTTTATACTCTTGTACTCTTTGGAGTATTGAGGAACAGTTTATACTCTTGTACTCTTTGGAGTATTGAGGAACAGTTTATACTCTTGTACTCTTTGGAGTATTGAGGAACAGTTTATACTCTTGTACTCTTTGGAGTATTGAGGAACAGTTTATACTCTTGTACTCTTTGGAGTATTGAGGAACAGTTTATACTCTTGTACTCTTTGGAGTATTGAGGAACAGTTTATACTCTTGTACTCTTTGGAGTATTGAGGAACAGTTTATACTCTTGTACTCTTTGGAGTATTGAGGAACAGTTTATACTCTTGTACTCTTTGGAGTATTGAGGAACAGTTTATACTCTTGTACTCTTTGGAGTATTGAGGAACAGTTTATACTCTTGTACTCTTTGGAGTATTGAGGAACAGTTTATACTCTTGTACTCTTTGGAGTATTGAGGAACAGTTTATACTCTTGTACTCTTTGGAGTATTGAGGAACAGTTTATACTCTTGTACTCTTTGGAGTATTGAGGAACAGTTTATACTCTTGTACTCTTTGGAGTATTGAGGAACAGTTTATACTCTTGTACTCTTTGGAGTATTGAGGAACAGTTTATACTCTTGTACTCTTTGGAGTATTGAGGAACAGTTTATACTCTTGTACTCTTTGGAGTATTGAGGAACAGTTTATACTCTTGTACTCTTTGGAGTATTGAGGAACAGTTTATACTCTTGTACTCTTTGGAGTATTGAGGAACAGTTTATACTCTTGTACTCTTTGGAGTATTGAGGAACAGTTTATACTCTTGTACTCTTTGGAGTATTGAGGAACAGTTTATACTCTTGTACTCTTTGGAGTATTGAGGAACAGTTTATACTCTTGTACTCTTTGGAGTATTGAGGAACAGTTTATACTCTTGTACTCTTTGGAGTATTGAGGAACAGTTTATACTCTTGTACTCTTTGGAGTATTGAGGAACAGTTTATACTCTTGTACTCTTTGGAGTATTGAGGAACAGTTTATACTCTTGTACTCTTTGGAGTATTGAGGAACAGTTTATACTCTTGTACTCTTTGGAGTATTGAGGAACAGTTTATACTCTTGTACTCTTTGGAGTATTGAGGAACAGTTTATACTCTTGTACTCTTTGGAGTATTGAGGAACAGTTTATACTCTTGTACTCTTTGGAGTATTGAGGAACAGTTTATACTCTTGTACTCTTTGGAGTATTGAGGAACAGTTTATACTCTTGTACTCTTTGGAGTATTGAGGAACAGTTTATACTCTTGTACTCTTTGGAGTATTGAGGAACAGTTTATACTCTTGTACTCTTTGGAGTATTGAGGAACAGTTTATACTCTTGTACTCTTTGGAGTATTGAGGAACAGTTTATACTCTTGTACTCTTTGGAGTATTGAGGAACAGTTTATACTCTTGTACTCTTTGGAGTATTGAGGAACAGTTTATACTCTTGTACTCTTTGGAGTATTGAGGAACAGTTTATACTCTTGTACTCTTTGGAGTATTGAGGAACAGTTTATACTCTTGTACTCTTTGGAGTATTGAGGAACAGTTTATACTCTTGTACTCTTTGGAGTATTGAGGAACAGTTTATACTCTTGTACTCTTTGGAGTATTGAGGAACAGTTTATACTCTTGTACTCTTTGGAGTATTGAGGAACAGTTTATACTCTTGTACTCTTTGGAGTATTGAGGAACAGTTTATACTCTTGTACTCTTTGGAGTATTGAGGAACAGTTTATACTCTTGTACTCTTTGGAGTATTGAGGAACAGTTTATACTCTTGTACTCTTTGGAGTATTGAGGAACAGTTTATACTCTTGTACTCTTTGGAGTATTGAGGAACAGTTTATACTCTTGTACTCTTTGGAGTATTGAGGAACAGTTTATACTCTTGTACTCTTTGGAGTATTGAGGAACAGTTTATACTCTTGTACTCTTTGGAGTATTGAGGAACAGTTTATACTCTTGTACTCTTTGGAGTATTGAGGAACAGTTTATACTCTTGTACTCTTTGGAGTATTGAGGAACAGTTTATACTCTTGTACTCTTTGGAGTATTGAGGAACAGTTTATACTCTTGTACTCTTTGGAGTATTGAGGAACAGTTTATACTCTTGTACTCTTTGGAGTATTGAGGAACAGTTTATACTCTTGTACTCTTTGGAGTATTGAGGAACAGTTTATACTCTTGTACTCTTTGGAGTATTGAGGAACAGTTTATACTCTTGTACTCTTTGGAGTATTGAGGAACAGTTTATACTCTTGTACTCTTTGGAGTATTGAGGAACAGTTTATACTCTTGTACTCTTTGGAGTATTGAGGAACAGTTTATACTCTTGTACTCTTTGGAGTATTGAGGAACAGTTTATACTCTTGTACTCTTTGGAGTATTGAGGAACAGTTTATACTCTTGTACTCTTTGGAGTATTGAGGAACAGTTTATACTCTTGTACTCTTTGGAGTATTGAGGAACAGTTTATACTCTTGTACTCTTTGGAGTATTGAGGAACAGTTTATACTCTTGTACTCTTTGGAGTATTGAGGAACAGTTTATACTCTTGTACTCTTTGGAGTATTGAGGAACAGTTTATACTCTTGTACTCTTTGGAGTATTGAGGAACAGTTTATACTCTTGTACTCTTTGGAGTATTGAGGAACAGTTTATACTCTTGTACTCTTTGGAGTATTGAGGAACAGTTTATACTCTTGTACTCTTTGGAGTATTGAGGAACAGTTTATACTCTTGTACTCTTTGGAGTATTGAGGAACAGTTTATACTCTTGTACTCTTTGGAGTATTGAGGAACAGTTTATACTCTTGTACTCTTTGGAGTATTGAGGAACAGTTTATACTCTTGTACTCTTTGGAGTATTGAGGAACAGTTTATACTCTTGTACTCTTTGGAGTATTGAGGAACAGTTTATACTCTTGTACTCTTTGGAGTATTGAGGAACAGTTTATACTCTTGTACTCTTTGGAGTATTGAGGAACAGTTTATACTCTTGTACTCTTTGGAGTATTGAGGAACAGTTTATACTCTTGTACTCTTTGGAGTATTGAGGAACAGTTTATACTCTTGTACTCTTTGGAGTATTGAGGAACAGTTTATACTCTTGTACTCTTTGGAGTATTGAGGAACAGTTTATACTCTTGTACTCTTTGGAGTATTGAGGAACAGTTTATACTCTTGTACTCTTTGGAGTATTGAGGAACAGTTTATACTCTTGTACTCTTTGGAGTATTGAGGAACAGTTTATACTCTTGTACTCTTTGGAGTATTGAGGAACAGTTTATACTCTTGTACTCTTTGGAGTATTGAGGAACAGTTTATACTCTTGTACTCTTTGGAGTATTGAGGAACAGTTTATACTCTTGTACTCTTTGGAGTATTGAGGAACAGTTTATACTCTTGTACTCTTTGGAGTATTGAGGAACAGTTTATACTCTTGTACTCTTTGGAGTATTGAGGAACAGTTTATACTCTTGTACTCTTTGGAGTATTGAGGAACAGTTTATACTCTTGTACTCTTTGGAGTATTGAGGAACAGTTTATACTCTTGTACTCTTTGGAGTATTGAGGAACAGTTTATACTCTTGTACTCTTTGGAGTATTGAGGAACAGTTTATACTCTTGTACTCTTTGGAGTATTGAGGAACAGTTTATACTCTTGTACTCTTTGGAGTATTGAGGAACAGTTTATACTCTTGTACTCTTTGGAGTATTGAGGAACAGTTTATACTCTTGTACTCTTTGGAGTATTGAGGAACAGTTTATACTCTTGTACTCTTTGGAGTATTGAGGAACAGTTTATACTCTTGTACTCTTTGGAGTATTGAGGAACAGTTTATACTCTTGTACTCTTTGGAGTATTGAGGAACAGTTTATACTCTTGTACTCTTTGGAGTATTGAGGAACAGTTTATACTCTTGTACTCTTTGGAGTATTGAGGAACAGTTTATACTCTTGTACTCTTTGGAGTATTGAGGAACAGTTTATACTCTTGTACTCTTTGGAGTATTGAGGAACAGTTTATACTCTTGTACTCTTTGGAGTATTGAGGAACAGTTTATACTCTTGTACTCTTTGGAGTATTGAGGAACAGTTTATACTCTTGTACTCTTTGGAGTATTGAGGAACAGTTTATACTCTTGTACTCTTTGGAGTATTGAGGAACAGTTTATACTCTTGTACTCTTTGGAGTATTGAGGAACAGTTTATACTCTTGTACTCTTTGGAGTATTGAGGAACAGTTTATACTCTTGTACTCTTTGGAGTATTGAGGAACAGTTTATACTCTTGTACTCTTTGGAGTATTGAGGAACAGTTTATACTCTTGTACTCTTTGGAGTATTGAGGAACAGTTTATACTCTTGTACTCTTTGGAGTATTGAGGAACAGTTTATACTCTTGTACTCTTTGGAGTATTGAGGAACAGTTTATACTCTTGTACTCTTTGGAGTATTGAGGAACAGTTTATACTCTTGTACTCTTTGGAGTATTGAGGAACAGTTTATACTCTTGTACTCTTTGGAGTATTGAGGAACAGTTTATACTCTTGTACTCTTTGGAGTATTGAGGAACAGTTTATACTCTTGTACTCTTTGGAGTATTGAGGAACAGTTTATACTCTTGTACTCTTTGGAGTATTGAGGAACAGTTTATACTCTTGTACTCTTTGGAGTATTGAGGAACAGTTTATACTCTTGTACTCTTTGGAGTATTGAGGAACAGTTTATACTCTTGTACTCTTTGGAGTATTGAGGAACAGTTTATACTCTTGTACTCTTTGGAGTATTGAGGAACAGTTTATACTCTTGTACTCTTTGGAGTATTGAGGAACAGTTTATACTCTTGTACTCTTTGGAGTATTGAGGAACAGTTTATACTCTTGTACTCTTTGGAGTATTGAGGAACAGTTTATACTCTTGTACTCTTTGGAGTATTGAGGAACAGTTTATACTCTTGTACTCTTTGGAGTATTGAGGAACAGTTTATACTCTTGTACTCTTTGGAGTATTGAGGAACAGTTTATACTCTTGTACTCTTTGGAGTATTGAGGAACAGTTTATACTCTTGTACTCTTTGGAGTATTGAGGAACAGTTTATACTCTTGTACTCTTTGGAGTATTGAGGAACAGTTTATACTCTTGTACTCTTTGGAGTTTTGCCGTTTTCAATCGGCTTACCCTAGCGTTATAACGCCGGCTTCAACCAAGGTCTGGATGCTATTCTTGAGAGCAAAGCATTCCTTGGTGGGGTGGAGGATCCTTCTGTGGTACTCGCAGTACGTTGGATCCGCAGAATCGCCATCTTCCTCCTGATTCGTGATAGGCGGGAGCTTGATTTTGTTGTTTTCGAGAAGGGTCTCGAAGATAGCTGGAACGTCTTCGTCTTTGAACGAGTACTCGTTTTGGAGCTCCTCGTCCGAATTCTCCTGTTGTTCCCAGGACTGCTGTTGTGACCTTTGATTATCGTCACTAACCGTTGCAGGTGCGTCCCCTTCATCATGAGGTACGAGATCCGAATCCAGAGGATCAACCATCAGTTGGCTCCTCTCGGCTTTCCGCCTTCTGATGAAGCGTTCGGCCTGTTCTCCTCGAGCCTTCAACTCTTCTGATGAAGCGTTCAGCTTGTTCTCCTCGAGCCTTCAACTCTTTCCAGGTATTGAGCGGCTCTATTCCCATCACGTCCAAGATATTAATGGACAAGTTGTTCTGACAAGTCTGCAAGAGGAATTCCTCCGTGACGGGATCCCTGCAGTTCATTGCCTGATTGCGGAAGCGTTTGATGAAGGAATCCACCGACTCTCCGCCTTTTTGTTTCTCGTCGAAGAGTGTCCTGATCGACACCTCGGTGTCATCATCGAAGAAATGGGCGAGAAACATGCCTTCCAAGTCCTCCCAGCTGTTGATGCTTCCGGGCTTGAGACGGCGGTACCAATCGAAGGCAGGCCCGCGAAGGGTGCCAACGAATGACCGAACCATCAAAGGCTCGTTGCCCGAGATTACTCCCAAGTGGGACTTGAAGTAGATCAGGTGCTGAGTGGGCGAGCCCTTTCCGTTGAACGGCGTGAAGTTGATTAGGTTGAACTTCGCCGGATATGGGAACGAATCCCACTCTTTCGGGTAAGGACACGGAATGCCGTTCTTCTTCACCTCTCGAGTAGACATCAGGGCGTCGATTTTTCTTTCGAGCTCCTTTATCTTTTTGGCCT
>NW_017973925.1:0-9529 GCF_001876935.1 Asparagus officinalis
ACGGACCCAATCGTTCCTTGATAGGTACTTTACCTCGATTCCCTGGTAAGGGACCGAGGCGACCTTTCATAGGAACCTTGGAGGTTGAAGGGTCCGTGTTCATACCTGACCCTACCGGAGGTGCCGGGGTAACAGGATTTGGCCTTGGTGAAGGTTGGGCAGCAACTTCTTTCACTCTTGTCTTAGGCGTTGGATTAGCCTTCAGCATCCACATTTGTTTGAGTTTTGGCGGAGTCTTGACCGCCTCTTCTTTCTGCATCTCCTCTGCTTTCTTCAAGAGAGCTCGGGCATGCGCAAGCAGTGCACGGCGCTTCCTGATTCTCTCTTCAAGGGTGGAGCGATTCCTTGTAACACGCACCCACTTGTTTGTTTCTGCTTGAGAGGAGGGGCTGGTTATGTACCTTACCCACTTGTTCGTTTCTGCTTGAGAGGAGGAGTTGGTTACATACCGTTGCTGCTCAAGGCGTTGCCTTGATTTGAGGTCTTTGTTGTAGCGGACCCCATCCATAGGCTCTAAAGCCTTGGCCATTTGACGAGCAAGGCGTTGACGCCGCCTTTGGGCCATTTGACGAGCAAGACGTTGACGCCGCCTTTGGAGTGCCCTCTTTGATATAGCTGGAGCGCCTTCAGTAGCCACCTTCTTAGGGGAGGAGCCCAGATCTGCGATCTTGACCACGTTGGGCAACGCGGAGTCGCTACGTGGTGCAAGTGCAGCGATGGCTAAGGGATCTTGGGTCTTTGAGCCGAGGGTCCCACGAACGACTCTGGAGGAGGATGCCTTCTTTCGCCTACTTGGAGAGGCGGATCTGGAGGAGGAGGAAGAGAGGTATTCTTCGTACTTCTGCTGGTCGAACTCGTACTCGACCTCTTCGTTCACCCGGATCTTGAGGGCCGGTTGCGTCACGACGGCGTCGGTTGCGATGCCGTTGGCTCCCACTGTGGTCGCCAGCTTGTTTTCGGTGAAAGTCGGTGTTTTCATTGCTTTTGAATCTGTTACAACTTCAAACGTTACAACAAGAATGCAACTAAAACAAAGATTACAACTTTATCGAAAATAAACACGAGATCCCGTTTTGGTGCGGTCTCGCTTGCGTGGGTCTTTGGCCTGTGACGGGGATGTTGATATCCGTGGACCACCGGGGCAATCAGATCCGGTCCGGATAAATCGGACAGAGTTTCGTCGATCCGCGTGAGATCTAGAAACTTCTAATCCAGAAATATCGGACAGAACTTCGTCGATCCGCGTGAGATCTAGAAGTTCTAAGCGTATACCTCGGCTAAAGCGAGGTAATAGCTCTTCTTAGTATTAACGCTAAAGGCTAATACTAAGGAAGGATGAGAACGGGTGATGAAGGCTGATTTAGACCTCTCCTCCTCGGTTGAAGTGCTCGATCAGTGTTTGCTGCAGCAGGGCTTCGCCGAGGCTCTCCAAAAATCCAGATCCTTCCAAATGAGGTAAGGGGGTCCTATTTATAGGAAAACAAGAGGGGGGGCGTCCGCACAGATCTAGGACACCCCAGGGGTGTCCGCACAGATCTGGGACACCCTTGGGGTGTCTCCAAAAATCCGAGACACCCCTAGGGTGTCTCGGAAATTCCGAGACACCCTTGGGGTGTCTCGGAAATTCCGAGACACCCCTAGGGGTGTCTCGGAAAATCCGAGACACCCCTAGGGTGTCTCGGAAATTCCGAGACACCCTTGGGGTGTCTCGGAAATTCCGAGACACCCCTAGGGGTGTCTCGGAATTTCCGAGACACCCCAAGGGTGTCTCGGAAATTCCGAGACACCCTAGGGGTGTCTCGGATTTTCCGAGACACCCCTAGGGGTGTCTCGGAATTTCCGAGACACCCCAAGGGTGTCTCGGAAATTCCGAGACACCCTAGGGGTGTCTCGGATTTTTGGAGACACCCCAAGGGTGTCCCAGATCTGTGCGGACACCCCTGGGGTGTCCTAGATCTGTGCGGACGCCCCCCCTCTTGTTTTCCTATAAATAGGACCCCCTTACCTCATTTGGAAGGATCTGGATTTTTGGAGAGCCTCGGCGAAGCCCTGCTGCAGCAAACACTGATCGAGCACTTCAACCGAGGAGGAGAGGTCTAAATCAGCCTTCATCACCCGTTCTCATCCTTCCTTAGTATTAGCCTTTAGCGTTAATACTAAGAAGAGCTATTACCTCGCTTTAGCCGAGGTATACGCTTAGAACTTCTAGATCTCACGCGGATCGACGAAGTTCTGTCCGATATTTCTGGATTAGAAGTTTCTAGATCTCACGCGGATCGACGAAACTCTGTCCGATTTATCCGGACCGGATCTGATTGCCCCGGTGGTCCACGGATATCAACATCCCCGTCACAGGCCAAAGACCCACGCAAGCGAGACCGCACCAAAACGGGATCTCGTGTTTATTTTCGATAAAGTTGTAATCTTTGTTTTAGTTGCATTCTTGTTGTAACGTTTGAAGTTGTAACAGATTCAAAAGCAATGAAAACACCGACTTTCACCGAAAACAAGCTGGCGACCACAGTGGGAGCCAACGGCATCGCAACCGACGCCGTCGTGACGCAACCGGCCCTCAAGATCCGGGTGAACGAAGAGGTCGAGTACGAGTTCGACCAGCAGAAGTACGAAGAATACCTCTCTTCCTCCTCCTCCAGATCCGCCTCTCCAAGTAGGCGAAAGAAGGCATCCTCCTCCAGAGTCGTTCGTGGGACCCTCGGCTCAAAGACCCAAGATCCCTTAGCCATCGCTGCACTTGCACCACGTGGCGACTCCGCGTTGCCCAACGTGGTCAAGATCGCAGATCTGGGCTCCTCCCCTAAGAAGGTGGCTACTGAAGGCGCTCCAGCTATATCAAAGAGGGCACTCCAAAGGCGGCGTCAACGTCTTGCTCGTCAAATGGCCAAGGCTTTGGAGCCTATGGATGGGGTCCGCTACAGCGAAGATCTCAAAGCGAGACAACGCCAAGAGCAACAAAGGTATATAACCAGCCCCTCCTCTCAAGCAGGAACAAACAAGTGGGTGCGTGTTACAAGGAACCGCTCCACTCTTGAAGAGAGAATCAGGAAGCGCCGTGCACTCCTTGCGCATGCCCGAGCTCTCTTGAAGAAAGCAGAGGAGATGCAAAAAGAAGAGGCGGTCAAGACTCCGCCAAAACTCAAACAGACGTGGGTGCTAAAGGCGAACCCAACGCCTAAGACAAAAGTGAAAGAAGTTGCTGCCCAACCTTCACCAAGGCCAAATCCTGTTCCCCTTACCCCGGCACCTCCGGTAGGGTCAGGTATGAAAACAGACCCTTCAACCTCCAAGGTTCCTGTGAAAGGTCGCCTCGGTCCCTTACCAGGGAATCGAGGTAAAGTACCTATCAAGGAGCGCTTGGGTCCATTGAAAGGTCACCAAGTTTCAAATCAAACTGGGGGTCGAATTAATCCCCCCACGAAAGATGAGAAAGGGAAAGCCCCTATCACCGACCGCATCGGATTGCGAGTCGAAATACAAGAGCCCGTTCAATTTTTATGTTCACAAAAACGTAAACTTGAACGGGCCACTTTTGAGAAAACTAACAAAACATCCCATGCCAAAAGGGAAGCACACTCATCCGAGGATGATGGTGTTTTACCAAGGAGCACATGCCAACACTCTATAGGTTGCTCCAGTTACCAAGCTGATGAGCTGTACTATAGAGCTGGTGGTATGGGGAAATCTCGAAAGAAGTATGTGCAGGACATGGAGTCTCGCTGCCCGTGCGCCAACATAATCAAGGCAGTGCTGTCAGAATGCTCTTGTGCTCAAACCCCAAGGAGAATTTCAGTATTTGACAGAATTTCCACCGGAACGTCTGAAGCTAAGCCTAGGCGTTTCCAGCGAAGAAGAAGGATAGTCAAAGACAGAGAATTCCCGAAGGTCACCATCAACATGGCCAGCAAAGGAGCATCGACAGGGGACAATCCCGAGTCAATCCCGTTGGTACCCTGGTATCTAACTCACCTACAGTCCGGAACCATTACACGAGGGACTTATGGTAGGGTTCGGACGAGATTACCATCAGAAGATGAAGCATCAGATGCCGGCTCCGCAATTGCTTCGGACAACACGGTATCCAGCGAGGGACAACCCCGCGAGGTACTCATGATCAGTGCCGAGCAGATGAACAAAATGCTTGAAGACGCCCTAGCTCGGCAGAAAGAAGCTTTCAAATTCGAGATGGAAATGACCCTACAGCGGATGAGGGAGATGCACGATCAGCAACTCGCAGCTTTGACAACTCATCAAGAGGAGCCCACTCGACCCAATCATCAGAACCAAGAAGAGAATGAACGGGAAGGGAATAATGTCATCATTCCCCCTGTCAACAACGACAACGGAAGTGGTCCGGTAGATGATAATGCCAAAGAAGACCACATTACCTCTCCCCAAAACCACTCGAAAATAGAAACGAGTGAAGACAAAAAGATGAAAGACTTGGAGAGCAAAATCAATGCATTGATGAATGCTCAAGAGGTAAAAAGGTCAGGTATACCGTGTCCATATCCGAGGGAGTGGGAATCAATTCCATATCCGGCAAAGTTCAATCTCATTAACTTTACGCCGTTTGATGGAAAGGGTTCCCCTACCCAACATTTAATCTATTTCAAGTCTCACCTAGGAACAATCTCCGGCAACGAACCCTTGATGGTACGGTCATTCGTTGGCACTCTTCGCGGAGCGGCCTTCGATTGGTATCGTCGCCTCAAGCCGGGGAGCATCGGCAGTTGGGACGACATGGAAGACATGTTCTTGACGAACTTCTTTGATGATGACACTGAGGTCTCGATCAGCACTCTGTTTGAGGAGAAACAGAAAAATGGTGAGACAGTCGAAAACTTTGTGAAAAGGTTTCGAAATAAAGCAATGAATTGCAGAGACCCGGTCAGCGAAGATTTCATCCTCGAGACCTGTCACAACAATCTCACCTTGGATATCCTTGAATCTATGGGAACGGCGCCATCAAAGACCTGGAAGGACCTGAAGGTGCGAGGGGAAAGAGCCGAACGATTCATCAAAAGGAAGAAGGCGGAAAGGGGCCAAATACCAAATAACGCTCCGCAACCGAACTTCACCCCTAGGGGTAAAGGAAAAGCGCATGCGAACGCCGTGAACGCAAATCAAACGTTCGAGGTGCAAGCGCAACCGCAGCAGCAGCAGCAGCAAAAGGCACCTCAACAACCAAGGTGGCAACAACAAACCCCGAGGCCGAAAGCTTCGGAGCCAAAGTTCCCGAAAGTTTATTCATTCAGAGAGGACGAAGTTCCTGGGATCTTCAAATACCTCGTGGAGAATAATAAAATCAAATTGCCTCCAGTTCAGGATCAGGAAGATGCCAAGAGGATTAATGATCCGAAGTACTGTGCATTCCACAGAGCGGTGCACCACCCCACCAAGGTATGCTATGCTCTTAAGGACAAGATCCAGGCTCTCATCGACGTCGGGGTCATCACAATGAAGCAGCCAAAGGAGAAGAAAGTGGGTGCGAATGCAGTCACGATTGGCTTCGGCTCCTTTCCCGTGAGCCAGTTCCAGCTTGAGCCGGTAATAAAAGCAGCAGTGAAGACGGTGAACGATGATCCTCACAAGCAGCGCCAGAAAGGACTCGTGCCACACACAGCCCCTAATGGCGAGATTCTTTGGGTTCATCCAGATCTGATCGGAGACGAACAGTGGACTGGGACCTCTTCCAAGAAGAAATCAAAAGGGAAAGGCAGATCTTGTTATGGGGTGTCCGCTATTCCAGGAAGGGACGATGACAGAATTCCGGCCTTCCCACTTTCTGAAGATGAGCAGGAAACATTCGCCACTCGGAGCGGGAACGAGTACCACTACAAGTACCCGGATGCTTCCGAGCAATTAGGTACCAACACTCCTCCGTCCAAGACGTTGGCAGAACTGGGAATAGCAGCAATTCCCCCGACGCCTATAGCCGCGGAAAGAGTCCAACAGAAGGAGAAAGGAAAAGAGCCTTTACGCCAGGAGACCCAAAACCCGAGGCAGTCTCGATTCAATCATCCGATTGGAAGAGACAAACCGGGGAATGCGAGCTCTCCACCTCATTTCGACATCATGGCGCAATTAGCCAATATCCCGGCTAGGATAACCCTTTACGAGTTATTGCGCCTGTCCAAGGATACAAGGAAAGCATTACAGGAGGCTGAGGAACAGTTTATACTCTTGTACTCTTTGGAGTATTGAGGAACAGTTTATACTCTTGTACTCTTTGGAGTATTGAGGAACAGTTTATACTCTTGTACTCTTTGGAGTATTGAGGAACAGTTTATACTCTTGTACTCTTTGGAGTATTGAGGAACAGTTTATACTCTTGTACTCTTTGGAGTATTGAGGAACAGTTTATACTCTTGTACTCTTTGGAGTATTGAGGAACAGTTTATACTCTTGTACTCTTTGGAGTATTGAGGAACAGTTTATACTCTTGTACTCTTTGGAGTATTGAGGAACAGTTTATACTCTTGTACTCTTTGGAGTATTGAGGAACAGTTTATACTCTTGTACTCTTTGGAGTATTGAGGAACAGTTTATACTCTTGTACTCTTTGGAGTATTGAGGAACAGTTTATACTCTTGTACTCTTTGGAGTATTGAGGAACAGTTTATACTCTTGTACTCTTTGGAGTATTGAGGAACAGTTTATACTCTTGTACTCTTTGGAGTATTGAGGAACAGTTTATACTCTTGTACTCTTTGGAGTATTGAGGAACAGT
The DNA here is from genome assembly GCF_001876935.1 of Asparagus officinalis. NCBI lineage: Eukaryota > Viridiplantae > Streptophyta > Magnoliopsida > Asparagales > Asparagaceae > Asparagus > Asparagus officinalis. The sequence continues at coordinate 6,749 of NW_017973925.1, forward strand.
TTATACTCTTGTACTCTTTGGAGTATTGAGGAACAGTTTATACTCTTGTACTCTTTGGAGTATTGCCGTTTTCAATTGGCTTACCCTAGCGTTATAACGCCGGCATCAACCAAGGTCTGGATGTTATTCTTGAGAGCAAAGCATTCCTTGGTGGGGTGGAGGATCCTTCTGTGGTACTCGCAGTACGTTGGATCCGCAGAATCGCCATCTTCCTCTTGATGCGTGATGGGCGGGAGTTTGATTTTGTTGTTTTCGAGAAGGGTCTCGAAAATAGCTGGAACGTCTTCGTCTTTGAACGAGTACTCGTTTTGGAGCTCCTCGTCTGAATTCTCCTGTTGTTCCCAGGACTGCTGTTGTGACGTTTGATCATCGTCAATAACTGCTGCAGGTACGTCCTCTTCATCATGAGGTACGAGATCCGAATCCGGAGGATTAACCATCGGTTGGTTTCTCTCGATCTTCCGCCTTCTGATGAAGCGTTCAGCTTGTTCTCCTCGAGCCTTCAACTCTTTCCAGGTATTGAGCGGCTCTATTCCCATCACGTCCAAGATGTCAATGGACAAGTTGTTCTGACAAGTCTGCAAGAGGAATTCCTCCGTGACGGGATCCCTGCAGTTCATTGCCTGATTGCGGAAGCGTTTGATGAAGGTATCCACCGACTCTCCGCCTTTTTGTTTCTCGTCGAAGAGTGTCCTGATCGACACCTCGGTGTCATCATCGAAGAAATGGGCGAGAAACATGCCTTCCAAGTCCTCCCAGCTGTTGATGCTTCCGGGCTTGAGACGGCGGTACCAATCGAAGGCAGGCCCGCGAAGGGTGCCAACGAATGACCGAACCATCAAAGGCTCGTTGCCCGAGATTACTCCCAAGTGAGACTTGAAGTAGATCAGATGTTGAGTGGGCGAGCCCTTTCCGTTGAACGGCGTGAAGTTGATCAGGTTGAACTTCGCCGGATACGGGATCGAATCCCACTTTCTCGGGTAAGGACACGGAATGCCGGTCCTCTTCACCTCCCGAACAGACATCAGGGCTTCGATTTTTCTTTCGAGCTCCTTTATCTTTTCGGCCTCACCCATATCCTGTTTTGGATAAGTTTCGAGAGGAATCATACGGCCACCCCCAGTGTTGTCACTACTGGTGGGTCCACCCCCAGCGCTATCATCACTGGTGGGTCCACCCCCAGCGCTGTTAATTTTAGTGGGGCCACCCCCAGTATTCTTGGGTGGTGCGTTGGCCATGACGATTTCGACCACCTCCGGCTCGCTGTTGACTGCAGCGTTCTGGGTGCGATGGTTGGACTCGACTAGCCTGTTCGACAGAGCTCGGATTCGTTGGTCGTGCATTTGTCTCATCTCTTGCATAGCCACTTCCATTTCAAACTTGAAGATTTCCTTCTGCTTAGTCAGGGCCTCTTCAATGATTTTGGCTATCTGATCTGTATTGACCATGAGCACCTCTCGAGCTTGTCCTATGCTAGACGTTGTCTCGTCAGAAGCGAGAGCGGAATAGGAATCCGAGAGTTCATCATCGGAATGTACTCCCTCATGGATCCCACAGTAATTGTCATATCTGACGGCTTCTAGCTGAAGCTGAGCTGTTCCCGAATTGACCCTGCTTCCTGGAGAGGAATTAGGGTCGGAATCACTTGAAATGATTGGGGATTTTCCCTTGTTGACCATGTTGATAGTCACTTCTAGGGGTTCATCATCTCGAGCAATCGATCCTCTTTGGTGGGAACGCCTTGATTTGGGCTTTGTTGTTCCATCGGAGATTCCCTCGAATATCGAGACCCTCTGTGGAGCGGTCTTGGGGCAGCTACAGGCTGATAATACTGCCCTGATAAATTTGGTACACGGACAGTGAGAATCCGCTTCCCGGGTGTTTCTCTTTCGAGATTCATCCGCACCCCCAGCCTGATAGTACAACTCATCGACGTTGCCGTCGGAGTAACCTATCGGCTGCTCACATGGGTTCTCAGGTATAACGCGTTCGTTTGTTTGACGCGTCTTCTTCTGAGTAAACATTGCCTTGTTGGCCTCTGCAAGAGTCGCACGTTCGGAGTCACTCTTTTGTGAGGGTGAAACCTTAACGGGCTCTTGGTCCTTTGCACGCACCGCCGAGCTGGTTGTTGCAGAGTTCGATTTGTTAGGAGGTCGTGTACGACCCCCAGTCTGGATGTTGGCTCTAGGCTCCTTCAACGATCCCCAGCTTTCCTTGACAAGCGCTTTTCCTCGATTCTCGGGTAGAGCATCGATACGGTTGTTCGGAAGATTCCTAGACTTGGGGAAATCCACGCTGCGGTGGGGCTTTACCGAAGGTTCGGGACCTGAAATGGACGAAGGTTGGAGAGCAATATTACCTGCTTTTACCTTAGGCGTTGATTTGGCCTTCGGCATCCAAACTCGTTCGGATCTCGGCGATCTCTTAACGGCCTCTCCCTTTAGCATTTCTCGTGCTTTTTGGACTAGGGCTCGGGCATGCGCACGCAAGGCGCGACGCTTCTGGATTCGCTCCTCGAGAGTAGAACGGGTTCTTTTGACATGAACCCATTTGTTTGTTTCTGCTTCGGAGGAGGGGCTGGTTGTTTGCCGTGGTTGCTCCTGGCGTTGCCTGGATTTTAGATCTACGTTATAGCGGATCCCATCCATTGGATCCAAAGCTTCGGCCAGCTGTCGAGCAAGACGTTGACGCTGTCTTTGTCGTGCTCTCTTCGATAATGCCGGAGCGTCTTCAGAAGTCATCTCCTCGGCGGAAGAGGAATCCGGATCTGCGATCTCGACC
>NW_017973926.1:0-15319 GCF_001876935.1 Asparagus officinalis
AGCAAAGAGTCATCGAGCGCTTCAACCAAGGAAGAGAGGTCGGCATCAGCCTTCATCACCCTTTCCCCCTTTTTTTTCCTTAGTATCGGCCTTTAGCGTTGATACTAAGAAGAGCTATTACCTCGTTTTAGCTGAGGTATACGCTTATAGCTTCTAGATCTCATGCGGATCGACGAAGCTCTGTCCGATATTTCTGGACCGGAGGTTTCTAGATCTCACGCGGATCGACGAAACTCTGTCCGATTTATCCGGAACGGATCTGATTGCCCCGGTGGTCCACGGATATCAACATCCCCGTCACAGGCCAAAGACCCACGCAAGCGAGACCGCACCAAAACGGGATCTCGTGTTTATTTTCGAAAAGTTGTAATCTTTGTTTTGTTGCACAAGGAGGTCTTATAAAAAGACCGACCTTTTTTTATCGATTCTTGTTGTAACGTTTGAAGTTGTAACAGATTTCGAAAGCAATGAAAACAGCGACTTTCACCGAAAACAAGCTGGCGACCACAGTGGGAGCCAACGGCATCGCAACCGACGCCGTCGTAATAATAATATGAATATATTATTGTCATTGAGTTGATGATAACGTTACCACAGTGGGAAAGAGCCAAAAACTTGATGCGGTATAAACATGTACCAAAAAGGTTGCAAGTGCACAACCGTGTCAAGTTATAGTATTTAAGATATCGATCCCACGAGGAAGCACTTGCACCACGTGGCGTCTCCGCGTCGCCCAACGTGGTCAAGATCGCAGATCTGGGCTCCTCCCCTAAGAAGGTGGCTACTGAAGGCGCTCCAGCTGTATCAAAGAGGGCACTCCAAAGGCGGCGTCAACGTCTTGCTCGTCAAATGGCCAAGGCTTTGGAGCCTATGGATGGGGTCCGCTACAGCGAAGATCTCAAAGCAAGACAACGCCAAGAGCAACGAAGGTACATAACCAGCCCCTCCTCTCAAGCAGAAACAAACAAGTGGGTGCGTGTTACAAGGAATCGCTCCACTCTTGAAGAGAGAATCAGGAAGCGCCGTGCACTCCTTGCGCATGCCCGAGCTCTCTTGAAGAAAGCAGAGGAGATGCAGAAAGAAGAGGCGGTCAAGACTCCGCCAAAACTCAAACAAATGTGGATGCTGAAGGCGAATCCAACGCCCAAGACAAGAGTGAAAGAAGTTGCTGCCCAACCTTCACCAAGGCCAAATCCTGTTCCCCTTACCCCGGCACCTCCGGTAGGGTCAGGTATGAAAACAGACCCTTCAACCTCCAAGGTTCCTGTGAAAGGTCGCCTCGGTCCCTTACCAGGGAATCGAGGTAAAGTACCTATCAAGGAGCGCTTGGGTCCATTGAAAGGTCACCAAGTTTCAAATCAAACTGGGGGTCGAATTAATCCCCCCACGAAAGATGAGAAAGGGAAAGCCCCTATCACCGACCGCATCGGATTGCGAGTCGAAATACAAGAGCCCGTTCAATTTTTATGTTCACAAAAACGTAAACTTGAACGGGCCACTTTTGAGAAAACTAACAAAACATCCCATGCCAAAGGGGAAGCACACTCATCTGAGGATGATGGTGTTTTACCAAGGAGCACATGCCAACACTCTATAGGTTGCTCCAGTTACCAAGCTGATGAGCTGTACTATAGAGCTGGTGGTATGGGGAAATCTCGAAAGAAGTATGTGCAGGACATGGAGTCTCGCTGCCCGTGCGCCAACATAATCAAGGCAGTGCTATCAGAATGCTCCTGTGCTCAAACCCCAAGGAGAATTTCGGTGTTTGACAGAATTTCCACCGGAACGTCTGAAGCTAAGCCTAGGCGTTTCCAGCGAAGAAGAAGGATAGTCAAAGACAGAGAATTCCCGAAGGTCACCATCAACATGGCCAGCAAAGGAGCATCGACAGGGGACAATCCCGAGTCAATCCCGTTGGTACCCTGGTATCTAACTCACCTACAGTCCGGAACCATTACACGAGGGACTTATGGTAGGGTTCGGACGAGATTACCATCAGAAGATGAAGCATCAGATGCCGGCTCCGCAATTGCTTCGGACAACACGGTATCCAGCGAGGGACAACCCCGCGAGGTACTCATGATCAGTGCCGAGCAGATGAACAAAATGCTTGAAGACGCCCTAGCTCGGCAGAAAGAAGCTTTCAAATTCGAGATGGAAATGACCCTACAGCGGATGAGGGAGATGCACGATCAGCAACTCGCAGCTTTGACAACTCATCAAGAGGAGCCCACTCGACCCAATCATCAGAACCAAGAAGAAAATGAACGGGAAGGGAATAATGTCATCATTCCCCCTGTCAACAACGACAACGGAAGTGGTCCGGTAGATGATAATGCCAAAGAAGACCACATTACCTCTCCCCAAAACCACTCGAAAATAGAAACGAGTGAAGACAAAAAGATGAAAGACTTGGAGAGCAAAATCAATGCATTGATGAATGCTCAAGAGGTAAAAAGGTCAGGTATACCGTGTCCATATCCGAGGGAGTGGGAATCAATTCCATATCCGGCAAAGTTCAATCTCATTAACTTTACGCCGTTTGATGGAAAGGGTTCCCCTACCCAACATTTAATCTATTTCAAGTCTCACCTAGGAACAATCTCCGGCAACGAACCCTTGATGGTACGGTCATTCGTTGGCACTCTTCGCGGAGCGGCCTTCGATTGGTATCGTCGCCTCAAGCCGGGGAGCATCGGCAGTTGGGACGACATGGAAGACATGTTCTTGACGAACTTCTTTGATGATGACACTGAGGTCTCGATCAGCACTCTGTTTGAGGAGAAACAGAAAAATGGTGAGACAGTCGAAAACTTTGTGAAAAGGTTTCGAAATAAAGCAATGAATTGCAGAGACCCGGTCAGCGAAGATTTCATCCTCGAGACCTGTCACAACAATCTCACCTTGGATATCCTTGAATCTATGGGAACGGCGCCATCAAAGACCTGGAAGGACCTGAAGGTGCGAGGGGAAAGAGCCGAACGATTCATCAAAAGGAAGAAGGCGGAAAGGGGCCAAATACCAAATAACGCTCCGCAACCGAACTTCACCCCTAGGGGTAAAGGAAAAGCGCATGCGAACGCCGTGAACGCAAATCAAACGTTCGAGGTGCAAGCGCAACCGCAGCAGCAGCAGCAGCAAAAGGCACCTCAACAACCAAGGTGGCAACAACAAACCCCGAGGCCGAAAGCTTCGGAGCCAAAGTTCCCGAAAGTTTATTCATTCAGAGAGGACGAAGTTCCTGGGATCTTCAAATACCTCGTGGAGAATAATAAAATCAAATTGCCTCCAGTTCAGGATCAGGAAGATGCCAAGAGGATTAATGATCCGAAGTACTGTGCATTCCACAGAGCGGTGCACCACCCCACCAAGGTATGCTATGCTCTTAAGGACAAGATCCAGGCTCTCATCGACGTCGGGGTCATCACAATGAAGCAGCCAAAGGAGAAGAAAGTGGGTGCGAATGCAGTCACGATTGGCTTCGGCTCCTTTCCCGTGAGCCAGTTCCAGCTTGAGCCGGTAATAAAAGCAGCAGTGAAGACGGTGAACGATGATCCTCACAAGCAGCGCCAGAAAGGACTCGTGCCACACACAGCCCCTAATGGCGAGATTCTTTGGGTTCATCCAGATCTGATCGGAGACGAACAGTGGACTGGGACCTCTTCCAAGAAGAAATCAAAAGGGAAAGGCAGATCTTGTTATGGGGTGTCCGCTATTCCAGGAAGGGACGATGACAGAATTCCGGCCTTCCCACTTTCTGAAGATGAGCAGGAAACATTCGCCACTCGGAGCGGGAACGAGTACCACTACAAGTACCCGGATGCTTCCGAGCAATTAGGTACCAACACTCCTCCGTCCAAAACGTTGGCAGAACTGGGAATAGCAGCAATTCCCCCGACGCCTATAGCCGCGGAAAGAGTCCAACAGAAGGAGAAAGGAAAAGAGCCTTTACGCCAGGAGACCCAAAACCCGAGGCAGTCTCGATTCAATCATCCGATTGGAAGAGACAAACCGGGGAATGCGAGCTCTCCACCTCATTTCGACATCATGGCGCAATTAGCCAATATCCCGGCTAGGATAACCCTTTACGAGTTATTGCGCCTGTCCAAGGATACAAGGAAAGCATTACAGGAGGCTTTGAGCGATTCAGAAGCTTTTCTAACTCGGATCAAGCCATCCCCTGAAGGGCCAGAGCCATCAGCTCAGCATTGCAACCTAGCGGCGCATCATTTCCCATGCATCTCCTTCACTAAAGAGGATATGCAAACAAAGAACTCGAAGCATGATCGGCCCTTGTACTTCACCGGGCACATTGGCTCCAGCATGGTCAACCGGATCCAAGTTGATCCGGGTTCCGCTGTTAGCATAATGCCATTCCGATTGATGCATCATCTCGGAATCCCGACGAGTAAATTAGCCTCCACTGGCACTACGATTTATGGATTCAACACCAGCGGGTCTAGACCCTTGGGGAAGATCCGAATCAAGTGCCAGATCGGAGATTTAAAATCAGAAGTTACTTGTTATGTCATCGATGCAGAAACGTCCTATAACTTACTGTTGGGTCGACCTTGGATCCACGGTAACCTTATAGTTCCGTCAACTCTGCATCAATGCCTCAAGTACATAGACTTGAATAACGAAGTCAAGACGGTGGTCGCGGATAAGCAACCGTTTAAGGGATTGGAAAACTATTTCACCGATTCCCTTCTATACGGCGCTGAATCCGATACTGAATCACCGGCCCAAGGAACGGACAGCGGAGATGAAGCTGATACCGAAACTGGGCTTGATTACGATGGTGGTTTTGTACTTAATGACATTGTACCCATTGTAATCAATCTTGATGATGAAGAATCATCGGAGAATAGTTGTAATTGGCAACTTGCCGAAGAACTATCAATAAACGATGATTTAGAGTATTCGATGTGTCTTGATGACGTCACTAAAGAGCTTTGTGATAATCCTGACCTGCATATGCCTCTTCAGTCATTTTGTCTGACGAAAAAGCAGGTACAAGATCCATGCGGAGCGACGCTTGTCATCCCCGCGGGAAAATGGAGTGGAAAAGAAGTCGTCTACGGCAAAGGAAAAGAAGCTCCGACACCCGATCACTTCTTAGAAGAAGAAGAAGATGAAGATAAACCTGCTCCTCATCTATTCAGATATGACGCAAAAGCGCGCGATATGATGGAAAAGTATGGGTATGACTTCACACTCGGAGAAGGTCTTTTCTTTGGTCGAGGCCCACGAGTTCCACCTCGAATGGCCTATGTACCGAAGGGAAAACCCGATGATTATTATCGCTATAAAAGAGGTCTCGGCTACGTCTCCTCATCCGACGACGAATGTTGCTGGCAAATCATTGATCAGATCGCTAACAAGGCTAGAAACGGGTACTCTTCCGACTCTTCGGCTGGGGGTTCCGACACTAGCCTTGGCGAGACGTTCAAAAGGTTGATGTCAAATATGGTCACGGTCGATCCTACCGCAATAGAGGAAGACGACCAGATGCCAACATGGGAAGATCCTTGGGTTCACCACCTAAACATGCAGTATGGTGATAGGTTCGAGCAAAGAGAGCCTCCTACCGAAGATCAAGTACTCCAGGTGAATATGGGAACTGAGGAAAATCCTAAACCGATATTCATTAGCGATAGTCTTCTACCCGATGAGAAAGAAGAGTTAATCTCTCTTATCAAGGAGTACATTGACGTGTTCGCCTGGAATTATGAAGACATGCCAGGACTCGACCCGAACGTAGCAGTACATCGTCTCAATATCAAGATGGATGCCAAACCAGTCAAACAACAACAAAGACGGTTTCGTCCGCAAATGATGGAGGCGATCGAATCCGAGGTCAAGAAGCTTATTGACTCGGGCTTCGTTCGAGAGGAGCAACATCCAGAATGGCTAGCCACCCCCCCCCTTTTGTCTTTTTCTTCATTTTGTTTCCCCCCTCTTTGTTTTCTTTCTTGTTTGAATTTGTTTCCCCTTTTGTTTTCCCCCCTCTTTTCAAAAGAGAATTCATCTTCTTCCTCCAAACCTCCTCCATTGTTTTTCTTTCAAGAGCTCCATACCCCAAAGAAATTCGGTTTTTTGTATGCTCCTTCTTGGCCGAAAATTTTCACTTTTCACTAGGGTTTCTCCCTCCACCTTCAAGCTCGGATCTTGACTCTTGGATTGGGGATTTCAAGCCTCTTGATTTGGGTAAGCTCCTCTTCACCATCCTCTTATTTTGTGGTAAAGGTTGCATTTTTATTCTTGTGGTAGACTAGGGGGCATGTATGCACTATTATTTCGGGGGGTTTTGTGCAAAAAGAGGTAATGGCCGAAACTTTGGGGGGTTTATTTGCAAAATTCGTGGGGGTTTATTTGCAAAATGGGACTGAAATTTTGAGGCTTGGATTTCATTCCCCTTTGGTAACAATTTGGATGGGTGTTTCATGCAAAAAGACCATACCTTATTGAGGGTTTTATGTGCAAATGTGGGGCCGAAAAGTTTTGGGGGCTTATTTGCAAAAGTGGCCGAAGAATTGGGGTGGTGTTCATGTAATAGAGGACTGAAGTTTAGGACCTAAATTACATGTTCATTTGGCCACAAGCTTGAGGGGTATTTTAGGCAAGAGGACCAAAAGTTGTTGGAGGGGTTTATTTGCAAAACAGCCCATAAATGTCTTAGAGGGACTTATTTGCAAAAGGCAGTGAACTTATGGCTGAAATCCAATGAGTTTTGACCACGAACTCATGATCAAAATTTTGATAAGGCATGTGGAGCCCAAACCAAGATTTTGTAGAGGGGCTTTTATGCAAAATTGGCTGAATTCTGCAAAAGGGCTCATTTGCAAATTTTAACCAAAATTGTGGGGTACCGGGGTGTTATATGATCGAATGTGACGATCATGACCCGGGTCACGCGTGTCCTTGACCTAGATTTTGGCCTTGAACACAAAGGGTATTTTGGGTATTTCACCAAAATTCACCGTGAAAGATGACAATCATCGTGCACGAAATTTGTAGGTTTAATTAGACTTCAATTATGAAATCCTATTTGTGTATAGGATTTTAATTAAAGTTCTTAATTTCCCTTTTAAATTTCGTATATTCATGTTTTAGATTGTACCTGACTTGCTGCTTTTCGTTGCAGATTTGCAATGTCTCCGCGTCGATCTCGTCCCCGGAGGAGCCGTTCTCGTTCACAGCATAGTGAGGAGGAGGTCCCCACGACATCCTCTCCCGCGGCTTCATTTTTCGGGGGTGAGAATTTATGCAGAGATTTTGTCTTACATCCCTGATTGACCTCTTTGCGGGTCATGAAGGAAGAACCGATACCTCTCTCGCGGAGGGTAAGGTTTCAGACTTGTTTTGCTTAGCCAATTCAAGTCTTCGGATATATTGGGGCGATTTTGTGTTGTCCTACACCTTATAGGTCGGTGTACGTTACCACGTTATTCACGTGATGACGCATGCCGTCCTTCTGGTGTAGGTCACTCAAAATCGTCTCTCCAATTATTCCGTGGATGAGTCTATCATTCTTCTTACGAGATGGATTTTCTGATTCCGCCCTTGTGCTTTATTGCAGTGGAATTTCCCGCGGGTAGCCTTCCTCCTCACGCCAACACCGGATGTAGTCGGGAGGTTTTCTCTTCTGCTACTCTTAGGCAGGCTGTTGGCCCACTTCCTCGGTTCGACGGGGATCGTCCAAATGACTCTTGCCGTTCGATACAGGAAGGAGGGCGCCATTGCTTGCGCCAACTTATCACAGATGCCTCCTTCACCCCTGATTCTACTTCCACTCAGGTTCTAAAGAAGCCGGGTTTTCTATTTGGAGATCATGTCAGGGATCCTGCCACGCTGACTCTTTGTGAGGAGCATTGGTTAACTCTTGACGGTGGAGCCTGTTTGTACATCCCTTCGATTCCACGCCACTATTCTTTCAGTCATTTGAAGGGGCAAGCCGTGGACCGGCAGATGTCTTGGCATCTTACTGAAGATGCTGATCGGGTTCAATGCGGATATGCTACTCACCATAAGACTCCTGGCTCTGACGGGTATCATGACGTGCGTGGTCTACGACCCGGGATTATGGGTCTTGATACTGCACCCCCAGGTGAGGTGTCAGCTGCTGCTCCGACTGTGAGCAACCGTCTGGCTCTTCTTGGGAGACAGTTACCCCCATCGGAGTACAGATGTTATGGCTGGGCTTCCTCCCTAGCCAAAGGGTGGTGGGCGCGCATGACTGGTTTCGTCTTGGCGCGCTGGGAGAGGGATCTGAAGAGCAGTGGGTTGTATGCACCCATACGAGCTACTATGTACGGAATCCCAGTCAGCTGTCGCCATTTCTTGGCTTTGCTGGAGACTTATATGCCCGATAGCAACACCTTCCTGACCAGCGGAGGTGAGCTAGGGTTGGCCTTGCACGAGATGCATTATGTTTCGGGTCTTCCGATGGGGGACTGTCCGTATCAGGAGTACTTCCCTACGAACCAGCAGCTGGAGTGTATGAAGAAAGATACTCCGGACATGTATGATACACTCTGGGATCTTACTTGCCACTACTATACTTCCTTGATCCAAACTTCTCCTCAAGCGAGAAGGAAGAGGCAGGTCAGTTTGAAGCAGTTTGCCAGCTACTTGTTTCAGAACTTGGAGGGTGATTCTAGTGCGCCCATTCATGAATTAGACGTGATGACTCCTTCGGCCGTTAATGAGTTGTTGGAAAAAGCTGAGGTTCGTTCCTACACTATCGGCAGTGCTGAGGGGGCTTTTCCCGCGGGGACAAAGTTTCGCTCTTTTCTCCGCCGCGCACAGAGGTCTATAGGGTCCCGGGCGCTATTAGCAGGCTACCTTGCCCTTTGGTTGAAGAAGTGTGTCGTCCCGCACCAACCTTCTGACGCTCTACCCATCGAGGTGCTCTTCCCTGCAGTTCAGCTGGCTTATGGGAGAGAGCTTTCCCTGCTCCCAGCAATGGTTGCTAGCATCCATTGCGGGCTTAGGGGTCTGGTCAGCAGTTTCACACATACGGGTTCTGAACCATCAGCTGAGCTTGTTTGTCCGAAGGTTGAGCTCCCTTACGCATATTTGATGGCGTGGTTCGTTCTTCACCGTCCCGACTTGATGTCAGCACCCAGCGTTGTTGACATCCCTGTCCCCTTCATGCAACTGTTGGAGCAGAGTAGATGGCTTGGGAGCAAATTCAGCGATGTTCAACGAGAGCTTCGGGTTCGCAAGAGTTGGGAGTTCTTTAAGTGTTTCCCTCACTTTTCGGGTCGCTATGGCGACACGCTGATTGATGAGGAGAAACCTAGAAGTGACTGAACCCTTCTTGATGCTGGTTGCTTCCGATGGTTAGTGAACATCCGTGTAGGATATATTGTCCTTCGGGTGAAGAATCAGTGCTACATAGAGCCTTATCTCCCTTGCCGCTTTGCTCGCCAATTCGGCTATGACCAACTTGTAGGCATCGAAAATTGCCTATAGTTCTCCACAACCGGTTCAGTGTCAACGAGCGACGATGAACGTCACCATCAATCCCATGAACTAATCGGACATCGACGAACGACTTGGAAGTGAATCGACGAGTTACGTGAGCAGATAGGACTTGGAATCACGAAAACCCGGACAATCTGGGAAGCCCGGCACTGTTCCAAAAAGGACAACGCCTACGTGCTCGACAACTCTAAGAGACATCCAAACCATCAGAGCAGATCGAACTCTATCGTTCACGCATCCACGCACCCGGAATCACATCAAATCCGAGTTCGTTTAACGAAGAATCTACGGGGAAAACGATTCAAACACACTACGGACGTCTTTGGAATCCCGAAACACCCCCAGGGGTGTTCTCAGAAATTCCGAGAACCACCGGGGTGGTACTCGTGAATTTCCGAGACAACCCTAGGTAGGGTTGTCTCGGAAAATCCGAGACACCCTAGGGGTGTTCTTCGGATAAAGCGAGACCACCCTAGGGTGTCTCGGGATTTCCGAGACAACCCCATAGTTCTCGGATTTCGAGGACACCCCTAGGGGTGTCTCGGAAATTCGAGACACCCAAAGGTGTCTCGGAAATTCCGATGACACCCTAGGGGTGTCTCGACTTTTTTGGAGGACACCCCAAGGGTGTCTCAGGATCTGTGCGGACCCCCTGGGGTGTCTAGATTCTGTGCAGACGCCCCCCTCTTGGTTGTCCTATAATAGGACCCCTTACCTCATTTGAATGATCTGGATTTTTGGAGAGCCTCGGCGGAAGGGCCCTGCTGCAGCAACACTGGATCGAGCACTTCAACCGAGGAGGAGAGGTCTAAAATCAAGCCTTCATCACCCGTTTCTTCATCTTTTCTGTTTAGCCTTAGTTAATACTAAGAAGAGCTAATACTCGCTTTAGGCGAGTATACGCTCTAGAATTATAGGATTCCCGCGGATCGAGAAGTTCTGTCCTTAATATTTTCTGGATTAGGAAGGTTTCTTAGATCTCACGCGGATCGACAAACTCTGTCCGATTTATTCCGGACCGGGATCTGATTGCCCCGTGGTCCACGGAAAACAAACATCCCGTTACAGGCCAAAGACCCACGCAAGCGAGACCCGCACCAAACGGATCTCGTGTTTTTTTCGATAAAGTTGTATCTTTGTGTTTAGTTGCATTCTTGGTTGTAACGTTTGAAGTTTGTAACAGAATTCAAAAGCAAAGAAACACCGACTTTCACCGAAAACCAAGCTTGGGACCACAGGTGGGAGCAACGGCATCGCAACCGACGCCGTTCGTGACGATACCGGCCTCCCAAGGATCCGGTGAACGAGGTCGAGTACGAGTTCGACCAGCAAAGTACGAAAAATACCTCTCTTCCTCCTCCTCCAAGGATCCGCCTCTCCAAGTAGGCGAAAGAAGCTTCTTTCTCCAGAATCGTTCGTTGGGACCCTCGGGGCTCCAAAAGACCAAGATCCTTAGCCATTTGCTTGCATGCACCACGTGGCGACTCCGCGTCGCCCACGTGGTCAAGATCGCTGATTTGGCTCCTCCCCTAAGAAGGTGGCTGCTGAAGCGCTCAGCTTATTATCAAAAGGGGAGGGCACTCAAAGCGGCCGTCACACGTCTGCTCGTCAAATGGCCAAGGCTTTTGGAGCCTATGGATGGGGTCCGCTAGCGAAGATCTCAAAGCGAGCAACGCAAGAGCAACAGAAGACAAACCAGCCTCCTCTTCAAGCAGGAAACAAACAAGGTGGGTGCGGTGTTACAAGAATCGCTTCCACTCTTGAGAGAGAATCAAGAAAAGCGCATTGCCACTCCTGCGATGCCCGAGCTCTCTTGAAGAAAGCAGAGGAGATGGCAGAAAGAAGAGGCGGTCAAGACTCGCCAATCCAAAACAAATGTGGATGCTGAAGGCGAAATCCAACGCCCAAGACAAAGAGTGAAAAGGAAGTTGCTGCCCAACCTTCACCAAGGGCGCAAAATTCCTGTTTCCCCTTACCCCGGCCCTCCGGTAGGTCAGGTATGAAACAGACCCTTCACCTCCAAAGGTTCACTGGGAAAGGTCGCCTCGGTCCCTTACACAGGGAATCGAGGTGAAAGTACCTATCAAGGAGCCTTGGTCCATTGAAAGGTCACCAAGTTTTCAAATCAAATGGGGGTCGAATTAATCCCCCCGACCAAAGATGAGAAAGGGAAAGCCCCTATTCACGGAACCGCATCGGATTTGCGAGTCGAAATACAAGAGGCCGTTCAAATTTGTAATGTTCACAAAAACTAATGAAACGGGCCACTTTTGGAGAAAACTAACAAACATCCCATGCCAAGGGGAGACACTCATCTGGAGGATGATGGTTTTACCAAGGAGCACATCCAAACATCTATAGGTTTGCTCAGTTCCAAGCTGATTGGAAGGCTGACATAGAGCTTGGTGATGGGAAAATCTTCAAAAAAAGTATGTGCAAGGCATGGAGTCTCGTGCCCGTGCGCCAACATAAATCAAGGCAGGTTGCTATCGAATGCTTCTTGCTCAAACCCAAGGAGAATTTCGGTGTTTGACAGAAATCTCCACCGGAACGTCTGAAGCTAAGGCCTAGGGCGTTTCCGCGAAGAAGCAAGGATTAGTCAAAGACAGGAGAATTCCCGAAAGGTCACATTTCAACATGGCCAGCAAAAGGGCATCGACAGGGACAATCCCGAGTCAATTCCCGTTGGTACCCTGGTACTAACTCACCTACAGTCCGACATTACAACGAGGGACTTATGGTTAGGGTTCGGACGATGATTACCATTCAGAAGATGAAGCCATCCAGATACCGGCTCGCAATTGCTTCGGGACAACACGGTATCCAGGCGAGGGACAACCCGCGAGTACTCATGATCCAGTGGCGAACAAAGAACAAAATCTTTGAAGGATGCCCTAAGCTCGGCAGAAAGAAAGGCTTTCAAATTCGAGATGGCAAATGACCCTACAGCGGATTGGAGGGTGGAAAAAAAAGGATTCACGATCAGCAACTCGCAGCTTTGACAACCTCCATCAAGAAGGAGCCCACTCGGACCCAATCATCAGACCAAGGAGAGATGAACGGGAAGGCGAATAATGTCATTCATTCCCCCCTGTCAACATAAACGACAACGGAAGTGGTCCGGTAGATGATAATGCCAAAGAAAGACCACATTACCCTCTTCGCCCAAAACCACCGAAAATTAGAAACGAGGTGACGACAAAAAAGATGAAAGGACTTGGAGGAGCAAAATCAATGCATTGTGGAATGCTCAAGGGAGGTAAAAAGGTCAGGTAAGGTATACTGTGTCCCATTATCTTGACGGGAATGTGGGAATCAATTCCCATATCGGCAAGAAGTTCTAATCTCCATTAACTTTACGCCGTTTGATTGGAAAGGGTTCCCCTACCCAACATTTATCTATTTCAAGTCCTCACCTAGGAACAATCTCCGGCAACGAACCCCTTGGATGGTACGGTCATTCGTTGGCACTCTTCGGCGGAGCAGGCCTCGATTGGTTATGCGATCGCCTCCAAGCCGGGGGAGCATCGGCAGTTGGACGACATGGAAGACATGTTCTTGGACGAATTCTTTGATTTGATGACACTGAGGGTCTCAATCAGCACTCTGTTTGAGGAGAAACGAAAAAAAAATTGGTGAGACAAGTCGTAAAACTTTTGTTGAAAAGGGTTTCGAAATAAAGCGATGGAATTGCACGGGACCCGTAGCGAGGATTTCATCCTCGAGACCTGTCAAACAATCTTACCTTGGATATCCTTGAAATCTACTGGGAAACGGCCGGCCATCAAGACCTTGGAAGGACCTGAAGGTGGCGGAGGGGAAAGAGCCGAACTATTCATTCAAAGGAAGAAAGGCGAAAGGGCTCAAATCCAAATAACGCTCCGCAGCCTGAACTTCACCCCCTAGGGGTAAAGGAAAAGCGCATGCGAACGCCTCCCGTTGAACGCAATCAAACGTTCGGAGGGTGCCAAGCGAACCGCAGCAGCCAGCAGCAGCAAAAGCACCTCAACAACCAACGGTGGCAACAGCAGACCCCGGAGCCAAAAGGCTTCGTGTAGCCAAGTTCGAAATTTTTTTTATTCATTCAGAGAGACAAGTACTCCTGGGGATCTTCAAATACCTCGGTGGGAGAATAATAAAATCAATTGCTCCAGTTCAGATCAGGAAGATGCCAAGAGGATTAATGATCGAAGTACTGTGCATTGCCACAGAGCGGTGCACCACCCACAAGGTATGCGATGTCTTAAGGACAAGGATCCAGGCTCTATCGCTCGGGGGTCATCACAATGAAGCAGGCGAAGGAGAGAAAGTGGGTGCGAATGGCAGTCACGAATTGGCTTCGGCTCCTTTCCCGTGAACCAGTTCCAGCTTGAGCAGTAATAAAAGCAGCAGTGAAGACGGTAAAACGGATGATCCTCACAAGCAGCGCCAGAAAGGGACTCGTTGCCGCACGGCCCCTAATGGCGAAAATTCTTTGGGGTCATCCGGATTGATCGTCGAGACGAATCAGTGGACCTGGGGCCCTCTTCCAAGAAGAATCAAAAAAGGAAAGGTAAATTTGTTATGGGTTGTCCGCTATTCCAGGAAGGGACGATGACAGGAATTCCTGCCTTCCCACTTTCCGAAGATGAACAAGAAGCCCTTGCAACTCGGAGCGGTAACGAGTATCTTACACAGTACCCGGAGCTTCCGAGCAATTGGGTACCCAACACTCTCCGTCAAGACATTGGCAGAAACGGGAATAGCAAGCAATTTCCCCCGACGCCTATGTCGCGGAAAGAGTCCAACAGAAGGAGAAAGGAAAGAGGCCTTACGCGGGAGCCCAAACCGAGGCATCTCGATTCAATCATCCGATTGGAATAGACAACGGGGAATGCGAGCTCTCCACTCATTTCGACATCATGGCGCATTAGCCAAGTATCCCGGCTAGGGATAACCCTTTACGGAGTTATTGCGCCTATCCAAGGATACAAAGGGGAAAGCGCTGGCAGAGAAAAGCCTTGTGAGTGACTCTGAAGCTTTTTAACTCGGATCAAGCCATTCATGAAGGCAGAACCGTCAGACTCAGCATGCAAACCTAGCGGCGCATCACTTTATCCCATGCATAATCCTCAGTCACCAAAAAAAGGATTGCAAACTACAAGAACTCGGTAAGCAAACCAAACAAATGAATCAGGCCCATATGTACTACCGCTGCACATTGGTAGCATGGATCAACCAATCGGATCCAAGTTGATCCGGGGTCTCCGCTTGTAGCATAATGCCATTCCGATTGATGCATCATCTCGGAAATCCCGACTGACCAAGACACATTAGCTCCCCACTGGCCCTCACGTATTTATGGATTTCAACACCAGCGGTCTAGACCCTTGGGAAGATAAAGAACTTCATAGTGCCAGATCGGAGTATTATAAAATCGGAAGTCTACTATGTTATGATAATTACTGCAGAAAGTCCATAAATTTGCTGTTGGGTCGACCTTGGGATCACGGTACCTTATAGTTCCGTCAACTCTGGCATAATGCCTCAAGTAATAGACTTGATAATGAAGTCCAAACGTAGTCGCGGATAAGCAACCGTTTAAGGAGAAACTCCATCTTCACCAATTCCTATATAATATACGTGCGACTGAATCCGATACTGAATCACCAAGGAACCAAGGATCCGAACAGCGCAGGATGCAAAAGCTGATACCGAAACCGGGCTTAATACGATTTGGTTTTGTATTAACACATTTACCATTTGTAATCAATCTTGAATGATGAAGATCAATCGAAATGTTAGTAATTGGGCAACTTGGAGGAACTATCAAAAACGATGATAAGTA